>NW_018128353.1:0-106484 GCF_001952655.1 Monopterus albus
GAATACTTTCCGTACCCAATGTATATAGTAGGCTGGAAATGCACAGAATGCATGTTATTATTTGAGCTTATTTTATGTCACATTGAACAAGGTATAAAGCTCTCTTCTCCTCATAGGTGTGCAGAGACCTGGGGCAGTGGCCTCCTGCTCCACAGAGGGCAGATGGCTGCTGCCTGTGCTCAGCTCCTTTTGGCTGCCACCTTGTGGATGACTCACATAGCGTCTGCTGCTGCTGTGCTGTCCGACTCCACTGAGCTGCTCAACATAAGCAGGGGGGAACTGAGATACAGTCAGACCTCAGGATGATCACTGCAGCTGTCGGTGTGCCTCGTAGCAGACGTAAGCAAGCCTTTTCATCCAGAGAGATGAACGCCTTGCTGGGCTACCACAACCGAGTCTGCTCTCAGGTCTTCCCCCCCTGCAGCTAATATGGAGCACATGGTGAGGAAACACTGGTGCAGTGTATCTGTGGGGACATGGGGTACTGTGGACATTTGGGTTTTAGCAGGAATATGTCCTTTCAATTAAGTACAAGTAGAAGTCTTGAATTCAAAATATTAAAGTATTTATTTGTTGATTAAAGAGTCTGCAGAGTAATTAGTAACTAAAGTTGTCAGATAAATGTAGAAGTATAAAATAGCATGCAATGGAAATACTCAAGTGAAGTAGAAGTACCTCAAAATTGGACTAAAGTATAATACCTGTCGTAAGGTGCTTTGCTACTTTTTACAGCGGATTCGTTTTTATTTTCAAATAAAAAATTGGCGAGTGCAGGGCTAACACTAGAATACATTCAAAAAATTTAAATTCTTTAAACCTTTATACTTAATGACTTTTCTCATTTTTGTGAATTGCTTCGGCTACAGGAGATCCCACTTTGCAGCAGTGGGAAGATTTACCACTTTTTTGGATTCTGATGAGTTCATTAAAAAGCAGTAATTATTTAATGAACACTTCTATTTCATTTTGCAAGTCTGCTTTCTCATCATTTCCACACATGACAGTACATGGCACACCAAGCAACAGGAAACATGCCAGTCTCAAGTGAAAATGAAAAAAGAACTGAAGTGACACATGATCCCACTTGTGTTTATAATGTATTCTATTCAAATTAAAAAAAAAAAAGATAGAGATCTTCCCCTGAAACTGCAGGTAAAACATGTCCTTGCTTTTACTGTGGTACAGAAAATACATCAGGGAGCTGATGCATGAAAACAGTCTGGGTTAAGTCCATTTAAGTCAAAGAATAGAGCTGATGTGTTATTGGTTTTGTTGAATAGAATGAACAACGTCTGTCTCCATCCTTTTCTCTGTCTTTCTTGGCTCTACAGCTGTGGGATGAAGGACTGGTGAGATCAGCTGACTCTTGGGCAGCACGATGCATTTAGGATCACAGTCCATCACAAGCCATGAAATATATGGGCCAAAATCTGTCAGTCACCTCAGGAAGGTAGTGCAGTGCAGTCCTCTCCCAGAATCAGCTCTAGGTTTAAGCAGAAATGTCTTCACATCCACTGAATTCAGGCTAAAATTAATAGACTGAATTATGAAATGTTAGTAATATGGCTGAATGATGTAATGTGTGCTGGATGTGTCAGGTTTCAGTCCATCACTGATCTGGTCAGGTCCTGGTATGATGAGAAGCACCACTTCTCTTACCCAGAAAGATGCAGTGGACCCGTGTGCTCTCATTACACGCAGGTACAGCACACACTGGTGCATTCAAAGAGAAACCTCTGTCCCCAGTTAAACATGTCTAAACTCACGGACAGATAATCACGGTTTTAACTTATAGATTTAAGTATTAAAACATGTGTTATGGTTCCTTTCAGATGGTGTGGGCGAGCACCAACCGAGTGGGGTGTGCTCTCAGGAAGTGTTCTAACATGTATGTGCACGGAAGCACCTGGAGGGAGGCAACACTGCTGGTCTGCAACTACTCAATAAAGTAAGGAGAACTTTATTTTATCAAGGGATGTAGCAAGCAGCAGTGTGATGGTTTTTTCCATCTCAGTTCACTTCAGTTAAACTACTGTAAACATGCCATTGTTAAAATGTGCTGCACATCTACAATAAGATCCTGATGATCAATAATATTTAGTTATAAAATATACAATAACATAATACCCTCACAGAGGCAGCTATGTGTATTGAACCATTTTCACTTGAACACTTTAAGTACATTTTCTAATGATATTTGTGTGTTTACTTTTACTCACTGTAACATTTTGATTGCAGGACTCTTATTTGTAACAGAGTATTTTTACAGTGTGGTATTGCTGCTTGTACCTGAGTAAAGGACCTGACTGCTTCTTTCACACCTATGCTGTGTGCTGTATATTATGGTAGAAGACCTATTGTTTGTTTTCCTGATAAATCAGAAAAGAATAAAACAGGACTATACACAACACATTTCCTTTTTCTTTTTTTATCATTACATTTTTCTGAAGAGAAATCACACTACATATACATTATCATCATGAAATGTAGCAAGTATCGGTCATTTTAAAAAAGTACATTTCTTACATGTTTCTTATACATCCAAACAACAAGCAAACAAAAAAAAGCCACATACATGACAAAGCCTTATAGCTAACATCATGTTAACTGATGTTTCAGAGGGAACTGGGTGGGAGAGGCTCCCTATAAGACTGGGAATGTCAGAAAACGGCGCGCGTAGTGCGCCTTGTTCTCTCTGCCCGTCCAGCTACGGCGGCTCCTGCTGGAGGAACCAGTGCACAGCCAATGCAAAAACCAGAAGACTTACAAGATATTAATACCATAGTGTTTTAAATGTGTTTGGAAGAAAGGAAGAAAACAAAAACAAAGTCAGAATCCACATGATGTCCAGCATTCATTAACACAATGACGGTGTAACAAGACAAGACAATTTTGGCAAATAAAAAATGGTGCAGTAGTCTAGTAACATTATATCCATTTTCATTACACATCTTTAGTAATGAGTTTTTCACACAGTTAAGTTGATGTAATGGTGCAGTATAGGCTGGTGTTTATAGTTTTCTGGCTATTGATCCATAATGTACTGGCAAAACAATGCTTTATTCGGTGAAGAATCTGGTTATTTCTCTAATTTATAGAGACGTCTGTAAGAGTTGTTGCACTGTTTGTGATGAATTTGTTGTTTTGAATGATTTTTGGGAGTCACTGACCAAAAATTAAGCACTTTTTAAATAGATGTAACTTTGGATGCGTTATTATTTCCTGACTTGATTAGTACAATATTTCTCTTTGTACCTTGTGAAATACTGCCAAGTCTTTCCTCCAGTAGACCAGGATGTAATATGTTAGTCTGACTTAAAATTAATTAAGTTATAAATAACTGAATAAACTGTGTATCCCTATAAATAAGCTGATGTTAACTACCTGTTTACTCACTGCTGCTGCAGGACATTTTCTGTCCTGCATTTCACCTCATTACATCTCTCCATTCATCCCTCAGAGACTCTCTGCCATAAAATGGGAGACTAATGCAGCTTTTATGGTCTAAAATATGGGGTAATCAACAGTTCCTCCCAATCAATTTGTGGACACACACACACACACACACACACACACACTCACAATGACTAATACCACGTACAGCAAACATGTAGAATACTTTATATGAAGCCCTTTGTGCCCAGCAAGCAAAAGCAGGTTCCTCATAAACAAGTAAGTGGCCTCGCTGAGCACTTCAGTGACCATAATAACAGTTTATGTAGCAGCTTTTCATCCAGAAATGAGAGCAACTGGAATATATTCTCTGTGTGGGAAGAAAGTTTTGCTCGCTCTACATTTTTGTGCAGTTCTGGTTATTTTAACACTTTGTAAAATGACTGTCAATGCTTTCACTTGAAGAAATGAGACATTCTGGAACGCCTGCCTTGATCGTTTTCTAGTAGAGAGTTAGATGAGAAGGTGGGTGCCACTCTCTATGTGCTAGCTAGCAATTGATTAGCTTAGCTTAGTATAAAGATGAAACATCCAGCAATTCTGGATCTGACAAACACATTTGTTTAAGGTATATAAAAAAAACTGTATTGTTACAACGACAACTTGCAGATTTCTACAGTTAGTATACTAGTAACTGAATGTCCTGAAGTTAGTTTGATGGCCCAAACAGCTTCTCAGTTTTCCTATGGATTAACAAGATACAACATATGAGTTACTGAGCTGTAGAGATGCTGGTCAACAGGCTCTGCTACCCATGGACAGAGCCAGGCTAGCTATGCTAAGCTAATTGACTGCTGGCTCTATCTTAATATTTCATCTAACAGTCAGTAATGAGAGTGGTATCAGTCTTCTCATCTAATTGTCGACAAGAAAGCAAATATGTTGACCTATTCCTTTAAGAGACAATTTTGTGTTACACTATGTGATAAGTCCAGAATATGAGTCTTATTACTGACTTGGTTGTCATGTCTAATGGCATCATTATTTTTGTGAATGACTCGAATTTGAAAAATCTGTTCCCTGCAGCTGGTATCTTTCAGCCTGGAGAGCACCGTGCAAGCTCATCTTCTTGAATTAATGGTTACTTGCCATTTCTGCTGTGAGACTGTGGAAATAACATTTTAAAATTAAATTTCAGTGGGTGTCTTGCCATCCACAGGTGTTCCTGGCCCAACTCTGTATGACAGCTAAAGCATTATGGTACTTTTTCCTTTCAGCCAAAACAAAACTGATGACATCAGTCACCATACACAGTCTGCTCGCTGCCTCCTTCAGTACATTCTCCACTCCTTTCTGTCTTTTATGTCTGTCCCCACCCTCTGGCTTTCTCTCTCCTCTTTGTATAAACACTGCTTTTTATTTCATGTTCTTATTCACTCTTAATTTGTATCTGGAGAAATGACTGTTTGGTGATGAGAAAGAAGGAAAAGCTCATAATAACTTTATGTCTATTTGAGTTTCTATCATCATGTTGCCATAGTTACAGCTGCTATATAGATTGGTGCCCATAAGAGCCTGGTTACTGTTTAACCTCCCCACCCACATTTGCCCAGATTAGGAAAATCAATAAGATAACAGCAGCAACACCGGCCTTACCTTGCACCAACAACACCCTTCTCACACTAAAACACCCCGTGCCAAACTTCCACATTTTACACCTTATGGTGACAGAGGAAAAAGGATTTAAAACCTGTGTTTGAGAAGAAACAGAGGACGACATGGTCAATGTAAACACACAAGTCAGGTCAAGTATGGAACTCCCATTTGGTAAGTACACACTTTTTTGTTTTTATCAACTTGGCTCTGTGGTTTCAGTGAGAAAAGGTCGAGCGTGGCAGCTGCTTGCTTTTCCTTCTATCGTCAGTGGTTTGTGCAGCAGCCGTTTGGCTCTAGAGCTCTGCTGGATCACAACTGATCCAGAGTGGAAATATCATCGCCATTTGAGTCTGGCTTCTTCACACGGCTGTAATCCAGGAGGTGTGTCAGAGATATGCAAACTGTTAGAAAGGCCATGGGAGCCAAGCCTGGTGGGAATGGTGTTGACATGGCAGAGAAGTTAGAGTGCAACGAGTCAGGAAGGATTAACAGGATGATTCGTAATGATGTGAGCACAGTATTGTTGGTGCACTTTGTACAAGCAGGAGTTTTGAGAAGCTGCAGAAGTAGAAGCATTCTTATTCTGGATCTGCAGTGCTGAAAACATTATTTCTGGAGAGTTGAGGTAACTGTGAAGAGATGGAAACATTAAGCCTAAGATAAAAATTTGAGGAAGCTTTGTGTTTTGCTCTGACTACAGTGTGTTGCTGTACAAATACAAACACAGCCAAGGGTTTGAATTCTTAAGTAAGATATGTATCTGCTCATACAGGCCCAGTAGTTATTTCCTGCGTGATACTGCTTATAGACAACATGTACTGCCTCCTACATTTTCTTTTCAGATACAGCTGTGAGTTGGTGGGGGTTTGTTTTTACGCTTGTGGTCATTCATTGAATGATTTGCATGGCACAATGACATGAGGAGATGCAAATAGATTTCAACAAACCTCTGGCCAAATGGAGAAAAGAAGGATAACAAGGGGACCAATGTGGCTAAACTGCCAGTGTGTCCATGATCAGATCCATGTTAGAGCCATGCTATCCTGCAGAGCCAAACATTTTCTGGAAGCCCTGAGAGTGACAGGTCCAGACCAGCAATATGTTTTTCACTGGTTTAAAATGGTTTAATGGCTCAGTTCAGAATTTACATGTAAGTTTTTTCTACATCTGCTCTCCTATTTCTCTACACTCTAACTGGTCAGACTAGTAAAGGAGGGCTGAATAACACTGGACACACAACTAATAAGCTGCAATACCTTTTTAGACAATACAGCACCATCAGTGATGGAAATTTGTTGAACTCGACGTCAAATACAAATTTACTGCAACCTTGCAAATGAACCCACTGACTCCAACAATTCAATGGGGGTTAAATGATTTTTCACGTTGCCTTCTCAAGTACTGCTGTGACCAGGCCTCAGACATTTTCCATCTCCTTGATTTTGACTCTGTCCTACACACACCTACTTGCTGCTGTAAATACTCACTATAATGCATCATATATGTATTAATTACCAAAAATGTACACAATGTTTATGTCTTAGATAATTACTGAGCCATTTTAAATATAACAGCATAGGTCTGTGAGCCATTTTTAATGCCTTCAGACACCAGGAGAGATGAACTAACACACTGCTGGTTTGGGCCTTTTCATAGGATTAGTTTGTTTTGTTATTGTCTTTATGTTAACAGTTTCCTTGTCCTTAGATCCTCAGTGCACCTTACAGCATATGCAATGTGCAATACAAATGGAAGAAAAAGAAGAAAACAATTATTAACTCAGTTTTAAAAGGGGAAATGACAATGTGATCCTGGGTTATATTTTATAGTGACAGTGTGTGAGTATGTTTCCACTGCAGCCACGTTTCAGTGTATTCTGCCTCATTGTTTTGCAGTCTAACACATACAGTACCTTATCTAACTCAGATGTGGAAACTACTCAAATACTGTACTTAAGTACAGTTTTGAGGTATCTGTACATTACTTGGGTATTGGCTATGCTTTGACTTCACTACATTTAAGAGAAAAATACTGTACTTTGTACTCACTGTCTTTATTTGATCATTTTAGTTACTAGTTACGTTTCAGAATAGGTTTATAAAACAAAATAGATACGATTTATTGATCTTAGGTGTCAAATTCACAAGCTACCCAGCAGTAATTCAATTTATTATATACAGTTAAAATGAGCTCCCCCTTTACCAGCTGCAACATTAAATATGATGTACACAGTAATACAGCAATCACTGTAATTTAATAATATGACATAAATCAATGTAAACTGTAACATTTTGCATACTTTTACTGTTTTTACGTGAATTATATTTTATGCCAATGCTTTTGTACTTTTACTTAAGTAACATTTTGAATGCAGGACGTTTACTTATAACAAAGTATTTTTACACTGTGGTATTGTTACTTTTACTTGAGTAAACAATCTGACAATTTAACTTCACAGTATCTATTGTTTTTGTGATCCAGTCTTTGTCAGTTGACATGGTTAATTCATTCCAGTTATTCATAGTTAAAGTCTTTGTGACCATGTTCAGTGAGAGAAAGATATTTCTGATTTCTGTTGTACCATATTTTATACATCTACAGATCATCCATGAATCCAGAAAGGCATCTGAATTGTTAACTTGCACTGTGTTTGAGTGCAGCAGCAGCATTTTCTGAAAGAATTTGTTTACAGTCTATAATTAACAAATCCTCCCAAACTGCGTCATATATGTTACAAATACATTCTTTGGAAGCTTCCTTTAGGTTAGTCTGTGCTTCTTTGTCCAGAAGGTTCAGGCTCAGGTTGTTTCCTCTTTAAAACAAGTTTAACACACTCACATTTCTGTCTCATGGATACTCTAAGGGTAAGGTTTTCAACTCTTTAGACAAACTGTCAAATCTCTCTCTTAGCAAGGTAACACATAGCTCATACAATACACATACATTTGTGCCAGACACATGGGATTAATGGCTCAACGGTCGCAGCCTGGACAAACTCCTGGGCTCTGCTGCTGGCAGAATCACCGAGTGAATGCAAACATGACAACAGCCGTTCAGCAGCCCCACACTGGATATCTGTTTGCCTACAAGCTGAATGACTTGACAGCAGGGCATAGTGAGGCCTGGCTCTTCTGTATACACCATCTGAGTGACAGGGACAACGTTAATAGTTCTAAATCTGATCAAACAGTAACATAGAATTTGTATTTTAATACACAAATGCAAAGACTATCAATGAATATAAATGATTACAGTTGTACAAAGTGTGAAGCTTATTTTATTTTAGCTTGTTACAGTACACAGAGATCAACCTCCTCAGCTGGTGAAATCTGAAGAGAAACATTTAATTTGTACTGTGATGAAAGACAATCTTCAGCCAAACTAAATGTGCCTGTCTGCTGTTAAACAGAGGCAAAAAGTCCAATTTCATCACAGTGTAGCTCTCTTAGAAAGAGGGTAGCTATTACATACTGTTCGCTTAACACTATTAATCCAAGTGTTCAAGTCCCCAATCAAATCTCATTGTGACAGGCATTAGGGGATTATCCCTGCGTGCCGTGGGCCCTTACAGCTGGCCCAGTGGCCCTGGCAAACAGCTCTATCCAGTAACAGCGGCCCTGCTTCTCCTCCTAGCCTGCCTCAGCCTGGCCAGGCCTGAGAAAGCCACAGAGTCTCATGGGCCTTCGCTCAACTGGCCGGCTCACTGTCAGGGCTCTGCCTTCACAGGGATGTATGGCCAGAGTGGGATGCTGCACTTCACCGACCCAAGTAAAGGTAATGGACACAGAGACAATTTGGAGAATTAGCCGGAGAATGTGGATTATTCCTTAGTCGAGTTGAACAACATGCTGTTGTTTGTGCACTAAAACTACAGAGCTGTGGAAAGTAAAGCTGCTGGAGGCTAACAGATGAAGTGCGGGGCTGGTGTGAACATTTTTACAGTAGCGATATCAGTTTCAAATTCACTGCTGCTTGAATCTCTCAATCAAAATATGTTGATTACAAGAACTGCTTCACTGAGAAAAAATGTTAGGGGCATAAACTGACAACAGGTCTTTGTATAATAATAGCTTCACAGCTGATACTCTTGGATTTGATGTATTGAGCATTCTGGAAACAATAATTCAGTAATTAATCAGTGTAGACCTGATAATTTAACAGTGACTGATTATGGACTGCATCCACATGATGGCAGCAGTGGCTATGATTTTATAATGTCTGACATGCAGTGGTGGAAGCTAATACTGTATATACTGTACACCAGACTCAGGGGGCAGTGTTGTGGTGCCTGTACGTTATTTAATGGTGGAAGGAACAAACTACTGTACTCATGTGCTCAACTAAAGTAGAAATGAACTTTTTTTTGAGCATTTCCCTTTTATGCAACACAATACTTTTACTGCTCTACAGTACATTTCAGAGGGAACTACTGCACTTTTTACTCCACAATATTTATCTGACTACTTTAATTCTGACTTATTTTACTTTCAGATGCACAACCTGTTGTGTGTTTAAAAATATGATGCATGTTTTAGATTAAAATACTGAAAGGTATAAAATGAAGTTTAAATTAGCCCTAGAGCTTGATCAGCTACTACACTGAAATGCTCCTCGTGCAATAATCCATCAGTACCAAGAATCCATATACAACATTGATAGGAGCCAGATTTCTGCGCAACATGTCCACTTTTGACACTTTAGGTGTATTTTTGATGAGTTTTTGTATAGAAAAAAATTACTCCTGAAAAGTACATTTACTCAAGTATTTCACTTAAGTACAGTTTTTAGTTATTTGTACTTTAGTTGAGTAATTACATTTTATGCTAAATTATACTTATATCATACTGCTCCACTACATTTTAGAGGCAAATATTATAATTTCTACTCCACAACATTTATTTGACAGCTACAAATAAGATTTACTTTGCATATTGGGATAATTAAAACAAAATATAACTAGCAATTTAATGATGATGTATTAGCTACCCAGCATTATTTGAAGGAGGTAAAAATTTAGCTCCAACTTTACCAGCTGCTTTAGCTTTAATATTTTAAATTACTTTAATATTTAACATCATATTTTTACACTCTAGTACTACAGTACAGAAAAAGGACCTGAACACTTCCTCACTGGGGCAGTGTTGTAAATGGCAGTGAAGGATCAGTGAGGAAAATGCTGAAACTTTCCAAGTGAAAGAAGTATCATTATTACTGATATAGTGAACAGGCTGACTGTGTTTGCCTTAGTGAATTTAACAAAGCATGTTGCATGAAGAAGTCCTCTCTGGTTTGAACTGCTAAATATTTAGTGCCTTGTTAGTCAAGCCGTGGAGGTGAGATGTCTATTGACTGGCTGATGAGTGAAGGACCTATAGAGAATCACAGATAAAAGTGCTCAGGGCAGAGCTGCTGACAGAGGTGATAGGGCTAGCAGTCAAAATGAACTCTCAGCGAAGCAAAGTTAATGATTATAGATTCTTATCATGCACTGTGATTGATTTACGTCTTGCATGACTTTTTTGTGTTTATTGATGCAATTGTTTACTTATTTGGTGCATAAAGGCTACTTTTCACTCTGGCTGGATGTGCTACAAGATGAGCCATGTTTTTGTAGAATATACATTATAAATATTTTACACAAAGTGACATGTGCACGAAAGCTGCAAAGTTGTGGACTTTGCAAGTAGTTTTAAAAAATGCATAATAAGAAATTTTATACAGCATATAATAAAGCATGTAATATGAGAATTATTATGCCCTTTTAAACTGCATACCTCCCTCATCTCCTGCAAACCTACCTATATTTTTACCACTTCTAATATTATGAGATACAGGACAACTAAATAGACATTAGTGGTTTATCATTACCCTGAGACCAAAGAGTCATCACAGGTGAGAACAATATGACAATTTTTCTGTTTTTGTTTCTCTTTATAAAATACAGCTACAAGTTTCTGTGGGTTTTATGACTTGAGAAGAAACCAAAAGGAAAACCCTTCACAGTACATGTTAACTTTGTGATTAATATGGAAAGGCCTCTTCAAGCCTCTGGTTGGCAATCTCACTATGTCTATGATCACATTTTAGCACAACCCTTGGAAACTACGTATCTAACCCCACTACAAGGGATGGACTGGCTTTGGTTAACACAGTTTGAAATGTACTTGGCAGGAAAAATGAAATATGACACAGTTTGCCAAACTAAACATATTCAAATAATTAGAAAATAACCAAAAGAAGGCAAACTGGTTGTCAATTTGTGTCATTATGGGTGA
The DNA here is from genome assembly GCF_001952655.1 of Monopterus albus. Lineage (NCBI taxonomy): Eukaryota > Metazoa > Chordata > Actinopteri > Synbranchiformes > Synbranchidae > Monopterus > Monopterus albus. The sequence continues at coordinate 11,325 of NW_018128353.1, forward strand.
TAAAAGTAAAGGACATTATTCCAGTGACACAGAAAATATGATATTCCCCCAGTGCACCACAGGGGCTTACATAAGCTGTGCTATTTGCAGATAGTTATCTGTTGACAAGGTCTTTGCCATGACACTGTACTCACCTATCTCCTCCATCTACTGCAGGAGAGCAGCCTTTACATGCTGGCCTTAAATCTGCTGCAGCCAGCACATTGTCTCCTTCTGTTTTACTCTTATCAACATCAACATGCTCCTGGATGTGCCACACAAACACTCACATTTCCCTTGCAGTGTAGCTCTCTTAGAAAGAAACAATGTGAGTCCCCCAACAGGATATATTCCACATCTTATTAACTGTTCCAGGCCACCATGATCGTCTTTTCCTTCCCAGCTGTTGGCTCCTGTAAATTGATTTGACTATGCGGCTTTCTTTCCTGCTTGCCTTTGAGATCGGACTTGGGGAAATGAAATGTAGTCATTGAGGAGAAGGTACAAATAGGCAGCGGTTGCAAATGGAGTTTGGTCAGTGGTCGGAGATTCCTATTCAGAAGATAGACAGGACTTTGTTCACAAACTGGAGTTTAAAGTTTCAAAGGGGAGAATCACACAAGTGTTACATCAGGTCTCAGCGATCCTTTGACTTTTAGCCCCGGGGCAGGAGTTTGGGTGACTGATTATAAGACAGCACTCTGGTCCATCACAGTTCAACATGGCAACCTCCCACTGTATTTAGTATGTATTTAACAGCTAAATGTCAGGCAGTTGTTGTCAGCTGCAGCCAAAGGTTCACCTGAATAACTGCTTATCACCAACATAAAAATAATGAAAATATGATTTAGTCTTATGTTGTTTTATTGCATCTTGTGATCAACAACGTACACATCACACTCTTGTCTCTTGTTCAAATATTCACAAGAAAAGAGAGCCAAAACAACACATATTCAATCTAACATGAGACCTTGGCATACAAAGACTAAATTAAAAATAAATTAAACACATTATGAATTGCACTGAATGTAAACCACATGCATGCATAAAACTGAAACATGACACAAGATAAAAACATTCAAAGTTAATACATCTGATTTCCACAGTGGTCTTGTCAGATGATGGCAACAACACACTCACTTGTCTCTACTACCTTGCAGACTTAGTGAATGTTGTTAATTGTTCAAGTCATTCCTTAATGGACATTTAGTACATTTTCACAACAATAATAATTACATTTCTCCTCTTACCATTTCTAATACAAAGTGTTAGCTGTTTTAAAACTATCAGTTTCACATGTAATCTGGCTAACTGTTCAACATTTTGGTCTCCACACAATGAAAGCGTTATATGAATGGTATCTGTGAATTTTGATGAGTATTACGCCGACAGTATACTGACCTCTATACTGAAGTGCCTGCAAATAATCTGCTGCTGGGCCATTAAAACATTCATACACGTAACCTGCTGCTAAAAACTGAACTCTCTTAGCAATGCTTAACCATTTTATTGATTGAGAACGTTCTACACCTAAATGGGCTTTTTTTTTGTAACAGAAATCTTACTTTGTAGCATCTGAAAGTGTTGGTGCTTAGAAAGGTCACACTAAGATCAAGACTGAGTTTACAGCCATTTTAGCTGCTCTTTGTTTCTGTGGTAGGGGTGAATGCTAATGTCAGCATGCTAATGCACGCTAAATAACAAGCTAATATGCTCATGTTACACATGGTGTTAGTTCACCATCTTAGCTGATAGCATTAGCAAGCTAACATTGGGGGCGACTGTGGTCCAGTGGGTAGAGTGGTCGTCTCACAAATGGAGGGTTGGAGGTTCGAATCACAGTGTCTGCAATCCACGTGTGAAAGTGTCCTTGGGCAAGACACTGAACCCCCAAGTTGCCCCCAATGGTTAGAGCCATCGGTTGAGTTGGCGCCGCAGATGGCTGCCTTGATTCTGTACTGGAAAAAAATTCCTTGTGTGTAACATACTTGGCCAAATAAACTGATTATTATTATTATTAACATTTGCTAACTAATGAGCATTACATGCAAAGGCTGATGCGAATGTCATTAGCTTTGCAGGTATTTGGTCATACACAAATCACAATTTTTTGGGGGAGATATCTGCAGTCTGACCAAAATAACTTGTATTTTCATTGTTCGGCCTATTATCTCTTTCATGGCATTTTATTAAGTTCAGTAAGTTTCATGCATGCAGCAAAGCAGAAAATGGTGTTTCATTTAAGCAGCAAAATTGAGTACTCTGAAATAAACCACTAAAAAAGCCAGATAAAATCTTGAGATTTGCACTTTTGCTGACAAAAAAAACAGCAGTGACAGCTGTAATGGTACTGGATTCATCCTGAACACAAAACTTGAAGATAGTATTGAGATAGATGAATGTAGATAGAGCATGTTAACACCAACCCCCACCTCAAAAATGTAGATAACACACCAGAATAGTTTTTACAGCTCATGATTAAGAAAGCTATAGTCGTGCAGATTACACTTTATAGTACATTTATGATTGATCCTTGAGGAGTTTGCAGGAATTTAAGATGGGAACAGCAATAAAAGACTTTAATGACAAGCCAGATAAGATTTGCTGTGAATGACTCAGTCATAGCTCCACACTGATTCTCCCATCCTCACCCCTTGTCCCCCTCCACTCACTTGCTTACTGCTTTGAAATAATCAGCATGCTTCCTAAGCAAATATGAACATTGCAGAAGAGCAACACAGATCGAACGTGAAGAAATGTCGTAATGGATGAACTCTGTACACACAAGTGAAACAACATGCCCTGACTGAGCTGCATTTGATGCCTATTAAAGTGTGTAGAAGGCTGCTGATCATTTCTTGATCATGAGTGTAGTTTCCACTGAGTTAATCAGGTGGTTAAAGAACTTCACAGCATTTAGGCAAAGATCAGTGGCTCTAATTGTGTGATCCTACCTGACAGTCAGACAAGAAGTTTCTATGTTTTAATCACAGGTTGATCACATCCATTTTAATTCCTGATTAGATTACTGGGCAAGGGGGGGTTCCAGTATTTAATCACTGAACAGATCATTTCAATCATGCCCAGGAACCTCCAGGAATGTTATAGTGTTTGCCTGCTGGAAGAAAAATAATTTTATGAGCCCCAAGGATAATTTGAGTGTATGGTTAACAGGATCACCCACATGGGGTTTATTGCTTCTAAGGTCTGGTTGAACTCAGGATCGTTGACCTACTGTTATGTACTGGCACTTTCTCTTCAAATACAAGGCTACTGTTTGCTGTGTGACATTGAAGAGGTGGCCACTTTGTGCAAGCAGAGAATTTGTATTTGAAAACAATCTGATTCAGTGCAGTTTGCTGCAGGAGTCCTATGTGAAAACATATGCTTTTTAACCAATGTCGGATCATTCTCACTTAAACTTTTTCAGATGTTATAACCTTTGATTTACATTGTCATTACATACTGTACTTCAGTTACTTTATACTTATGTTTCACTATATTACAGAAATAAATTGTACTTCTTACTCTTTAGCTACTATAGTTACAGCTGCTTTAGTTGTAGTTTTAGATTTATAAAGAGGAATAATATCTTTATAACATAGAACACAGTATTAAAGATTAAACCAATGGTTTCCAACCTTTCTGATTTATAACCCCTTACAATAACAGAGTCTTGGGGCCCCTTTTCACATTTACCTACTGTAACTCTACATAAAGTAATTAAAACTAGCTCACCTATGTCAGCTGCAACAGTGAAATGCTTCTTATACATTGATGAAGCCATAATGACCTTTTATGTAATAATTCATAATATGCCAGCCACTTACAGAACAAGTACTTCTACTTTTGTTACTTTAAGTACATTCTTCTGAACACTTTTTGACTTTTGTTTAAGTAAAATGCAGGGCTTTTATTTTGTAATGGAGTATTTTTACAATGTGGCATTATTTAAGTAAAGCTTGCTTAATGCTTCCTTCACCACTACACCACTAATTATTGTGCAAAATCAAAAGCACACACAAAAGAACAGACAGATAACACTGCTCAAAACACAAGAAATTCTTGTGTTCACATGTGAAACTTGACACCAATAACCAATATATGAAATCCAATGTAAACCTTGGATTTAACTAAACATTTCCTTTCACTTCAGTAAATCCTCACCTGCTATTCACTAAATTGTCCCTTAAAGCTTCTTCCTAAGATTATAATATTATAATCATTTTAATACTTTTTAATATGTACTTCATTGATTTTTTAAAAATAGGCTATGAACCATTAACACCTGTCTCTCTGAGGAGCAGCTGTCTTTCTAACAAGTGTGAGCTTTTGGATCAGTCTGACGTGCACCTTGCATTTGCACTAACAATGAAGTCTTTCTTTTCTAATTTCACCTGACAATTATGCCAGAATTAACTCAGGTTTACAAAGTGACATGTTACACATGTTACAATGAAAGGAAAACCCAACATACAGTGTTTCAATCAGGTGTTAGGCCTCCACGTGCCACCAGAACAGCTTCAGTGCACTTTGGCACTGACTCTCCAAGTCTCTGAGCTCTACTGGAGGGATGGACACTGTCCTTCCAACAGATAATCCCTCATATGGTGTTTGATCAGGGTGGTGGAGACGCTGTCTAACACGTTGCTCCAACATCTCCCATAGCTGTTCAGCTGGGTTGAGACCTGGTGACTGGGAAGGCCACAGCATATGATTCACTTCAGTTTCATATTCATCATGTTATTCACTGACCCCTTGTGCTGTATGGATGGAGACACTGTCCTCATGGAAAGTTTTATTCAGGTTTTCTTTGTCACCATCTGTAGGCCTGAAAATGGTAGGCTGATATGATCTGACTATTGGGTTTCCTGATGGTATTCAGATCCTTTATTTGAGTAAATGTTGCACTACTGTATAAAAATACCCTGTTACAAGCTGTATATTCACAGTTTTACAAAAGCAGAACTATAAAAGTATTCATTCAACAGAATACACCCTTTGAGAGCGTTATATTATCATTATATTACTATAGATACATTAACATATCAGCATTTCACTGTGGCACTTGCTATACTGTTGGGTTGTCTGATCTATAATTGTGTATCATACAGTATATTACAAGCTTATTGTGAGTTTTGTTTGTACAGTCTTGTTGTTTTTTCCTTCACACTGCAGCTGCACAGCACACTGGCCACAGCAACAAATCAATAGCTATAATATCGTTTGTAAAGCATCTGAAAATAGAATAGCAGAATTGCTCAGCTGTAAGAAAATATGTCCTGCATCTCAGGCTATCTTTGATGGTTTCCTATAATAATCTGCATAGTAAGCTGTCAGTTAGCACAATATTTATGCAGAGAACTGGTGTGGCCAGAAGCTTTAAACAGATGTAAGGGGTGGCATTAATGATCCAGAGAGGTGAGATAGTGCTTATAAATGGGAGTATTTAGTGCACACTTTCTGAGAAAGACATTCATAGGGTTGAACTTTGTTGTTCAAGTGAAAAGTGACAGGGTATTTGGTGCACACTTTCTGAGAAAAACATTCATAGGGTTGTACTTTGTTGTTCAAGTGAAAAGTGACAGAAATAGTTGTGGCAAAAATGCAAAAAAGGAGAGAGAAGTTCGAACCCTCCACCAATCACAAAGTGGAGTGGGTGTGAATGTCACTTGTTCCGTTCAGAAGGTAACAGACATCGTTGCACACAGAGCCCTGTGGGCACTTTCTGGAGCTGTTCCACTATCTGATGAGTAGTTCTGACAGAAGCCCATTAAAAGTGTCTCTAATGTGCACTAAATAGTTCATCTGCAGGTTTTGAACCAAAAGTGACCTGAGACTTCTGGTTTGTCTAAACCATGTCACGAGGCAGCTGCATCTTCTGCAGTTGTTTTGTGAGGGTTTTGCTGCTGAAGAACCTTGTAGATGTCTGTGCCCAGGGGCCCATTGTCTCATGATCCATCTGTGGCTGTTTGTTAAAGGTAGTGGGAGTGAAACAATGCTGTAACATGTCTGCTTGTGATTTCAGCATGTTATAGGAAGTGTAGAAATGAATGGGTTTCATGTGGTGGAGCAGTGATTGGCCTGATATAGCCCTTACTGAGGATCTGTTTGTCCATTTTTGACGGAGAACCACAACCACTGGAGGGGCTGGTTAATCATCTGCCAGGGAGTCAATCCACCTCTCCTCTGGTTAGCAGCATGGGAGAGAAGGAGGAGAAGAAAGCGAGCTTTGCTGTCAGTCACTGGTCTCCTCTCTGACACCAGTAGGTCCCATCACGCTCAACTGGGCTACCTTGTTACTGGGCGGAGCTAAACTCAAAAAGAAGGAGGGAGGTTAGTGGAGGTGTATGGGGGTGTGAGAAGAGAAGGAGTAGGAGGAAGGGGTGGGGGTGGGGGGCACATTAGCTTCTTGGACAAGTCTTTCTGCCCCACTGTCAGGTAGTTGAGAATTTGTTTGTCCAGAGCACTGGCAGACATGGACATGGCAGACTACAGCGAGGCTCTGGACCCAGCCTACACCACACTGGAGTTTGAAAACATGCAGGTGCTCCCCTTGGGCACAGGTGAGTCACATATATGCAGCTCTGGCTTTGAACTTTGAGACTATTACTGATTTAAAACTTTGGTCAGGAACGGACAGAGTATGGAGTGATAAAAGGGGTCATCTGCCCATCTGCCCATGCTTGCTGAAGGATGATCTTGTTCAGTTCAGTCTACATTTATCACCTCTGGGTGCGATAGTAAAACAAGAAATTTGGGTTTTAAGGTAATCTGCTCTACTTTTAAGTGCATCGAGCCATTTGGTCAAAGCAGTTTTAACCAGTTTCAGCTTGTAGAGTGATGTGATGTCAGACTGATTACAGTGGATTGATATTTACTCTGATGAAGCAGAAGCTGGAGTGTCAGGATCACCCTTCTCCTGTTACAAACGGTCGGTTCCCACAGTCTAAAGCCAAGCAAAAGGGTTCTGATTTTGAGATGTGCTCACAATGACACCAACTTATTTATTTATGCAGTCTCCCATGACATTTGATCCTGATTCTGAAATTCCCACTGAGACTAAAAAGAAAGCTTGACAGGAACATTTTACACTACCCCACCACTCAGCTTTTTTCTCTCAATATTTCTTTTCTATTGCAAGCTCTAACATGACGCAGTCTGCCATTTTTAATCTATAGCATGTGTCAAGCCATACTTTGTGACTGATTGACCCAGCCTGATGATTGTGACGGTGACTAAAAAGAAATCTGTGCTCATTGATTGCCTTTTGAGAAGTAATCAAACCTACATCAATTAGCTCTGTTGACTGTCTGGGCTACTCATGCAGGTTCCCATGAAGGCTAGTTTAGATCAGCTGCCAGTGGAGCAGATCATTGCATTCACTCCAGTTGTTCACACCTTCTTCAAATAAACCATCCTGGCATTTTAAAGCCTCTGAAGTAGTCATCAAAAAATCTTCTGATGTTTGTTCAATAACCTTTTCCCCTAGTTATTATCGGTTACCCTGTTATTCTAAAACTGCTGACGTAAGCTAGAAGTCTATTAACCTGATCAGATGTGTCCTCTCTCTACTCTCCTTGTGTCAGACTCCTCACCCGCTGAAAGCACCAACATGAACGCTCCGGGCCACCTGGCAGCGGGCAGTCTGTGTGCCATATGTGGAGACAGAGCCACGGGCAAACACTACGGGGCCTCCAGCTGTGATGGTTGCAAGGGCTTCTTCAGGCGAAGCGTCCGCAAAAACCACATGTACTCGTGCAGGTGAGGGCAGAAAAGATCTATGATTGAAAAAGGAGAAATACTCTGATTTTTTCAGTGTCCTGCTGCTGCTGATGTGAAGCTGAATCAAAGCAATGCACATGAAGCCCTGCCACTGAACCCACTGTCCAACTTTATTTAGCTAAATATAAATCTGACATGTTGTTCTTGGTAATCCCTATGTAGATTGCAAAAAGGTTTTCAGGTTGCAACTAATGTATTTTAATAATTGAGTCATTGTCTCAATTAATCGATGAATGTCTGAGTCATTAAAAATTAAAAAAATAGAAAATAGAGAAAAATGCCAATTATAATTTATCACAGCCCAAATTTCTCAAATTCAATATACTGTCATGTATAATAAAGTAAAGCACCAAGTCATCACAGAAGCTGGAGCTTGAGAAACTAGAAACTACAAATGTGGGGCATTTTTGCTAAAACAAAAAGACAAATACAGTTCTTTGATTATCAAGATTATTGTGGATTCAGCTTCTGTCACTCGACTAATCTTTGCATCTTTAATTGGTTTACTCATTCAAGATTGAATCTGACAGGACAAACAAACTGATTACACTCATTCTCCAGGTTCAACAGACAATGCATTGTGGACAAAGACAAGCGAAATCAGTGCAGATACTGCCGACTGAAGAAATGCTTCAGAGCTGGCATGAAGAAAGAAGGTAGGACACTTTTATCTCTTCCAAAGCAAACTGAAACTATAACCTCAGTCTGGGTGTACTCTGTAAAAACTGCAGCTTCTCTGGCCTGCAAGTAAAACTGAATTTCCCATTTCATCAGCAAATCACTACTGAAGTGTGTGCTGTCCCCACTGAGTTGACATGACTCGTCTGAGTGTGTTGCAACACCCAGGAGAGTAGTACTTTGTTAATGTTCACTCCATAGTGTGCTGCAGTCTCTGCCAGCTTATGCTGAGCAAACATTTCCAAGCAATAATAGCCATATACTGATAAACATGACAACCTTGGAAGACTTATTTTTCTTTTAAATTACCCAGCATCCGATTAACATTTGTCATTGCATTCATTCATTTTCCTTTGATTTGACTGCATGAAGACTGCACATAATCTTCTGCAAGCAAATTAATACAAATCTGTTTGTTTTCAGCTGTGCAGAATGAAAGAGACAGAATCAGCACCAGGAGGTCCAGCTATGAAGACAGCAGTTTACCATCTATTAATGCACTCATCCAAGCAGACGTACTGTCAAGACAGGTACGGAACCATCTCTGGGACTCACATCTAACTCCTGCTCATAACGTGTAACAAGGCATCTAATGATTTCCTATTTGCATTGCCTTGTGTAGATCACCTCCCCTGCTCCTATACTGAACGGCGACATAAGGGCCAAAAAGATTGCGACCATTACAGATGTGTGTGAGTCCATGAAACAGCAGCTGTTAGTCTTGGTAGAGTGGGCCAAGTACATCCCAGCCTTCTGTGACCTGCCCCTGGATGACCAGGTACAGACATACACAGACAGAGTGTACATAGTTGTATAGACACTCCGGTCACTCATCAACCAGTCTACTCTAAAACCATAGAGTGGGCTGCAGGAGCATGCGGGCAGGTTCTCCCTGTTTCATTAAATAAATCAAATGTAGAAGGAGACAAATTAGACAAGTTTCTAAGGACTAGAACAGGTTTCTCATCACTCAGAACATTAAGCTCTTCAACCTCAGTGGTTAATGTATTTTAATCCTGAGTTAGAATATGATGAGCTGGTTTTAAATTTATGTCCCTTCCCCAAAAAACTACAGAATCATTAACAGTGTGATCACTAGGCCTTGGTAACTGATTTGCTGGTATTAAAAAGTGAGCGTCTCTTGCCAGGGTTTTTCTCATGCTCTCTCTTTAAAGCTCCAGTTTAAATATCAAGTTTCAGATGACTTAACACTGACTTTTGAAAACATTATCACACAGCTAATAAGTAAGTACTGTATTTCAGGTGGCACTGCTGCGAGCTCATGCTGGGGAACATCTCCTGCTTGGCGCTGCAAAGAGATCCATGTTGTACAAAGATATCCTCTTATTAGGTAAAACTGAAATTTTACAACACTCATATTTATATTACTTATTGCCAGTGTTAAAAAAAAGCACATTATGTCTTCCTAGACTGTATTATGTTGTTTTAAATCTTAAAATGTGATTCTCCTATAGGAAATGATCACATCATTCCTAGAAACTGCCCGGAGTTGGAGGTGGGCAGGGTAGCAGTGAGGATCCTGGATGAGCTGGTACTTCCTTTCCAGGAGCTTCAGATAGACGACAATGAATATGCCTGCTTGAAAGCCATAGTATTCTTTGATCCAGGTAGTACTACTGACTAAATATTTGGACTGTCAAATCTGTTGATCTGGCCAAAAACATAAGTGAGAATTTTAAACGCTGAGGCATGAGAAGATAGTATTGTAGATAGTATATACAGACTAAAAGTTACAACTCAATAACACATCTCTTTGTGAACACTCCTGCCTTTATTTGCAAACAGATGCAAAAGGTCTCAGTGACCCCGGAAAGATCAAGCGGATGCGATATCAGGTCCAGGTCAGCCTAGAGGACTATATCAATGACAGGCAGTACGACTCTCGAGGCCGCTTCGGGGAATTGCTCCTGCTGCTGCCGACACTACAGAGCATCACCTGGCAAATGATTGAACAGATCCAGTTTGTCAAACTCTTTGGCGTGGCCAAGATCGACAACCTGCTACAAGAAATGCTTCTTGGGGGTGAGCTCTTTCAGATCACCGGATGGAATATGACTTGTGCACTTAAAACCTTTAGGTCAAAACAATGACTCCATGCATAGTAACAATATAAACTGCGGCTATACCCACATAGCTAGCAAATTAAGAATGGCTGTGTGTTTGTGTGTTTTGTCTCTCAGGTTCTGCCAGTGAAGCTCCACATGCACATCATTCTCTGCACCCTCACCTGGTTCAGGAGCACCTCAGCACCAATGTTATAGTGACTACCAACATGCCAACGACGATCCACAACGGTCAAATCTGTAAGTACAAAGCACACCAAACCAAAAATTCCTTAAATGTGTAGTACAATGTTGCCTCCATCTTAGAAGTGTTTTTCCATTGCCATATGCAGTAACTAGAGTAGAACCTCTTGTGCATACCAGTTTGATCAGGGTGATCAGGAGTATTAATCTAAGTGAACAAAAATTACTTATATTTTGACACAAGTTGTCAAATTTCACTACCCCAGCTCCATGTGCAGCCTAGTGAGGCAGCTGGAAGGAAAAACACACTAGGCAGAATAATCCTCTATATTCTTCATGGAAACTAATCTGTCTTATTTTGTCAAAGAAAACTTCTCTTATTCTTTCTTAATATGTTTAATGCTTTGAGAAATTTCACAAAAGTGCTTATTACTCATATACACCTGCTTACAGTGTAGTTCTTCCTTCTTACTAGCTGCTGTTCCTTTGTGTTCTCCTTTTCAGCCACTCCTGAGACCCCAATCCCATCCCCACCTACTGCCTCCAGCTCAGAACATTATAAAATGACTCAGGGAGTCATAGCCACCATGTCCAAGCAGCAAACCTCCATCCCTCAGTCTGCTATTACAAAGCAAGAGGCCATCTAACAGCCCCATGAATCCCTATTCCTTCAGTTTATATTGTGTTAAACCAGGGTCTTTGTATGTAACTTTGTACACAATCAGCATTGAAGCTGTTAACTTGACTGAAACAATAAAGTAGCTATAAATATATAGAATGTAATAGCCAGTTTGTCCCTGGTGGATTGTCTAATCTTCAGGGATCCTGTCTTTCACACATGCAGCTGCAGCAGAGCTTCACAGCTCAGCAAGAACCAGACAGAACTGTAAGCAGTTAAACTTTCCTGACATTCTGCTGTTCTGTAAGACTGACACTTAGAAGAAGTACATTGTGGTATATATAGCTTGTTATTGTGTAACATCACTTCCTTTAGTGTGGCCTCAGTGTGTGCAGTATGTTAGACGTGTTAGTATTTCTTACAACTGTCCTTATATTGTCATGTTTTTAGTGTTGCACAGTATTTTATTTGATGTTCATTAGTCATACAGTGGTTTCAGTCATGAAAAGTGTAATTTTATCAATGCTAAAGGAAATCCTGTGAATGAGCTCATCTTTCTGAAGTGTCTTTTAAATGATCTTTCACAAGACTGAAACATCTAGGGTTTGTTTTTTATCCTGGAATATGCATATAGTACAATTTAACATCTTAAAATGTACAAAAATGCTATAATTTACAATATTTAAAATTGAGGTACATATGATGAGCTCTCTGGTGCCACTTTGTAAAAATCACAGGCTGACACACTGAGGACATTTCCCATAATATGTTGTATTGGTTTTTGTTTAGTACTTTGCCATGGTTTAACTAATGGGATAAACTGTGCCCTGTGACCTGTATTGCCTTACAAAAACAGGCAGTGTTTCACCTTACAATGTGAAGATGAATTAATAAATCTCAAGGTCTATTTTTAAATATTCTGCAGACCAGACTTGATATTTTCTGTGACCTTAAGATTAGAGTTTAGGAAATGATTGGGATTCTCTGAATAGCAAACTTAAAAACTTAAGTTACAAATGCTGGAAAGTCTCTGGAGGAGACAATGGGTCCAGCGTGGCAGCGCTGCTGGTTCACTGATAGCCAAATACAACATGTTGCTTCATAATGATAAGCTGCCATAAAATAAATATGGCCTTGAAATTAGGCCTGATTCAAGACACACACACACACACACACACACACACACACACACAGAGAGAGAGAGAGAGAGAGAGAGAGAGAGAGAGAGAGAGTAGCTAATGTGCTGTTTAGAGTCAAATATACCAGTACTTAACATCCCCAAATATATCTAAAGATTTTTGTCTTACCAAAACACCAGCCCCTTGCATAAAATATGGATATAATAGTCAGGTATATTACATAATATTTTCAAATTTGAACTAACAAATAGACTAAGATAGATCTTAACAGGATACAGCCCAGTCAGTGGTGACAGCTGAGCAACAGACAGGCAAATTCTGCCATCTACTGCGTCGAAGTGCAATAGCTACATCCAAACTGTCACACAGAAATAAAAAAATCTGGTAATCCACTGATACAGATATCTTAATTAATAAATTAAATTAAAAGTGTATAAAAACGGATACAGTAAATCTAAACTGTGCAGGAAATACAGCTTTACGCAACAACACTATAAAGATTACAGGTTCTGTTGTGCTTTTATTTCCACCATATTCTATTGTAGATTTCTTCAAACTAATATTAGTATTCAATAGAACGTGAAGGAGCGTGGCGTGGAATTTTTATTCTTATGCAAAATGTGAGATTCAGGTACACTGAAGCATTGGAAAATCTGAGATAGAGCTAGAGTAGGTGACATAGTAGGTCTTTGTGTTAGCAAAGAACAAACAAACCAGAAAACTTTTCACGTTTTGTAACAATTGTCACAAACTCTTTTTAATAGGCTATTTTGTTTTTAAAGTAAAATGCTTGCTTGTGAGAAATTTGAACAACAGCCACCAAAAACTACTTTGCCTATACATTTTCGATTTTGAGTATGCGACATATCGTGCTTGGCTAGTTTCCGAGGGGCATTTGAAGAAGCAGTGCCGTCAAAAATAACAGACGTAAAACTCGACCAATGGGCTTGACTGATCTGCTGCGTCACATCGCCTTAATATGCTGCAAATGGACCAATGAAAGAGTACCGCTTCTGTACCCGGAAAAGGATTTTTCTGTTGGGTAGGTTGCGATTTTTGACTAGTTTTGAGCCATCGTGGCTGTTTTAAGCATTTTTGTCACTTGCCAGTTGATGCTCATTAAAACATAGCCATGTATGTCCTAGAAGGTTAATGTTAAACGTATTTTCGGGTTGGTATTTGGTCAGTGTTCTGAATCAAGTCTTGTCTCTCTCGGTTCTGTTCAGGGTCATGTTGTTTAGCCAGAATCCGAATCATTGCTAACGTTAAAGCAAATACGCATTGTGAGCATGTTAACGCAGTTGTAACCCATTTAACGTATCATGCAACGTTTTACGTCCAACATTTGTTGGCCACTTTATAGAAAGCCGTATTAACAATGCAGTGATGGAATGTAACCCAGTTCAGCTATCTACCTACTGTCCCAAAGTACAGTTTTGAGCTACTTGTTGGTAACTTGAGTATTTCAGTTTGGTGCTACTTTATACTTGAACTGTACTTGGCTGGAATGGCCTCCATGGTCCCCAAGGATAAAATCTGTCCCTACTGACCTCCACTATAATGTTACATGGCAGTTTAATTATTACTACTACTACTGAAGCACCCAGAAACCAGCCAGTACTCAATAGTTGAATCGATTAGTTGACATAAAAATAATAGCAACTTTTTGGATAATTGATTAGTTGTTTATTATTCAGCAAAACTGTCACAAATGTTTTGGTGCCAGCTTCTCGTCTGTGAATATGTGCTGGGTTCCCAGCTTTCTATAATGGTAAACAGATTTTTGGTTGTAAGTCAAAATAAGGCACATTGATGGTCTTAAAAGTAGGTTTTGACACAGGGTCTGTACTTATTTACGACTGGGGGCCACAAGATGGAGGACCCATCATAGCTGAAAAGATACTTATGTTAAAATTCTAACAAATTTACAATTAATCAAAATCATGTTGATAGAACTGGCATTAATGTTAGCTCATTTACCTAATAAATTCACAGTCAAATGAATATTTTGATGTCAGTACCTCTGTACTTTTATTTTTGTTTACCGTACTTGAAGCAGAGTATTTCTATAGTGTGGTATTGTTACTTCAACTTAAGTAAAAGATGTAATTACTTCTGACACTGACACAATGTATGTGACTCCTGACAGAGGCTAACAGTGCCAGCCTAGAGCCTTCCATGTAAGCTGCAGTGTTTTCACACCTTTCTGGTCCTTCTTCTGTGTTGCTTTCCAAACAGCTTCACTCAGTCCATGGCTGATCAGCATGAGTCCATCGATCTTAGGTCTCCTCCAGTGGACCCAGCAGCAGCTGCAGGACTCGGCTGGTTCCCTAGACCTCCTCCACCCATCTACTCGTGCACCCTGACCCCTGAACTGGTGGCCAAGGCACGGGAAGAGCTACAGGAGAAACCAGAGTGGCGACTCCGGGATGTCCAAGCATTGAGAGACATGATACTGAAGGTCTTGCTTTGTGGTTTTCTATCATATTGTGATTTGTTTAAACATAAGCACATTTACATGAGGTCACCAAACTCCAGGTACTAATTAGATTGACAAGGTCTTAACTTGTTATTCTAGTTAATCATTAAGTAAACAGGAAAGTGAGGGAGATGTCAGTCAAACCCATCTGGTTATGCCCACACAGTCCTGAGGAAGGTATCATCAAGTGGAATAAACACACACACCTGTGTGTGTGTGGACTGTATGTGTGCAGAGTTTATACTACCCATCATGTTTATAATAGCACTTAATCTCTTCCTCAACTTTAAAATGCTGCTGACTTTGAGCACACCACTAATGTCACATATTTATTGTCAACAAATCCCATGACAAGACTAAATCCAAAAATGTGTTAATCTGCTTTTAAATAAGCTCTGATGCCCCATACCCTGCATCAAAATAAATTACAGTGGCTGTTTTCATTCTAATGAAGGATCATATTACCCATTGTAACAGTGTGGATCGACAGTGTGGAGCGCAGCATATAAGAGACATCAGTCTTTGGATACACAACTCATGCTTGTTAGTATGGTCAGTTCATTGTTGGGTTTTGGCCTTTTCATGAGACATTTTGACAATAAGAAAAATAAAGACTATTTCCATATTACCAGACCTATCCTTTTGCACCAAATTGACCACATACAGTACTGATGTAGATCATGTATTAAATTATTATGAATCTGGAGCCTCTCACATTTTCCTGGTGTCCTTTGTTCATTCTTTTCATTGTTTTGTAGTTTTTTGTTTTCCCATCTTCTTCCATCCTTTGTTTTCTTAGTGTTTTCCAGCTCTTTATCCAGTGAAATGATTGTGAAGGAATGTTTTTTCCAACTGGCTCTACAGGAACAGCCCAATCTCAGAACGAGGCTGGACGATGCCTTCCTCCTGCGCTTCCTGCGGGCCAGGAAGTTTGACTACGACCGTGCCCTGCAGCTGTTGCTCAATTACCACGCAGCTCGTAAAGCCTGGCCAGAGGTATTCCGGGACCTGAAGCCATCCACAGTGAAGCACGTCCTGGACCTGGGCTTTCTCACAGTCCTGCCACGAACAGACCCCAGTGGAAGATACATCCTCTGTCTCCGGCCAGGTTGGTGTCAGCTTCCTCTTCACTGGAAAATCCAGCAGTTTTCCAGTGACTTGAGCGCACTGTAATTACTGTTTGTCATTTAGCTGTCACATTACTCAGCAGAGTGCAAACATAGTTTATTTTTTCAAATCTCTATATGACATAATAGCCAGTTACTGACAGTTCTTCCAGAGTGTGCATTACTCATGATTTACAGTTACTCAACTCAGTCTCCTTTTAAAGGAAAATGGAAACCAAACGATTATCCGTTTGTCGACAATGTGAGGGCCATTTATCTGACTCTGGAGAAGCTGATCCAGCCAGAGGAAGTGCAAGTGAATGGTATTGTCATCTTGGCTGACTACACTGGAGTGGGCATGTCGCAGGCATCCAATCCAGGCCCGTTCCTTGCCAAAAGAGTTGTGAGCATCCTCCAGGTAAGAAATCCAACATCTGATGATAGAAATAATGTATATTACCTGATAGAAATATAATGTCCTATGCTTTGATAACACTTTTAAAATAAAATCAGCAGCAAATTATATATTTTTTAAATAGATAGCAGTTTCTCAAAATGTGTTTTTTTTTTTTTTTAAGGACAGCAGTTAATATCAGTAACTGTTAACATGCACAAGAAGAAAAATTGTCATTTGCAGCAGTGTCCCTTGAGCACAACTTGTGTTTGGTCATGATTGTAGTGTGTAATATCTACATAAGCACATGAAACGTGAAACATTTGGACAAGGTCCAGCTGTGATTGTTCTGATTGTAGTTTCTCTTTTACTTCACAGGACGGGTTTCCAATCAGAATCAAGGCCGTTAACATAATTAATGAGCCCAGGATTTTCAAAGGCATCTTCGCTATAATTAAGCCATTTCTGAAGGAGAAGATGGCTGAGAGGGTAACTGTTGTCACTGAATTGTCTCTGACTCTTGTTTTAAACAGAGGACTATTTGTGTGCCGCCCTTTTATCTGCAGCCTGCGCTCGAAGGTAGCAGCCTATTTTCAAAATATTTTTAGTGGAATGAACTCAGTCCACCAGAAACACAACCAAATTTTCTAAAATCTCATGAGAGGGCTTGCAGCTTTTTAATTTTATACATTTGTGGACATCAGTCGTCTTATCACCTGGCAAACCTGTTAGCATACAGTTACATACATGATCAGCAGATGGAGCAACATTAGGATTCATTTAGAGTTGTGGTTCTGGCTACCTGATAAGTCCAACATTCACTCTCTTTTTAGCTGCTTTAGTTCCACCAGTATCTGACTCTTTAGCTGCTAGAGTCTCCTGTGTCTGTCTGCTGTTTGGTGCTAGGCCGGTAACATACGGTTTGTGTTAAGAGCATTTTCACTAATAGCGTTTGCTGCAGTGAGAGTGAAGCACAAGTCAAGTTGTGGGCTTTCGAACCAAAGCAATGAAAGGAAAGAACCTATAAAGAGCTGAAGGGAACAGCAGAGTTGGCTGATATTTCACTGTGGGTTCATTCCTATGAGTGACCACTGTCATGTCACATGAACTATTAATTATAGCCACTTTAAATAATGAAGCTGATGGTGAGACATATGACATCACTGACAAAGTGCCTTTGCTATCTCCTCGAACAGTACATCCTCCACGGCTCAGATCTGAGCTCCCTGCATCACAACATCCCACGGTCGGTCCTGCCGAACGAGTACGGCGGCACTGCGGGCCACCTGGACATGTGTGCGTGGTCTAGACTGCTGCTGGACTGTGAGGAGGAGTTTATAGTGGAGTTTTGCCAGCCGGATCCACTAGAGGGCGTGGTGCTCCCAGAATCCATGCTGTTTGAAGGAGAGCGGGCCAGTGGGCAGGACGACGACACTTTCAGGGTGCTGCGCTCCCAACTCTACTATTGTTACTGATGTGCACTGTAGATGCATAGAATTCATCACTGAGAGGACATTTGTTTCATCTGGAATGTGTGTGTGTGTGTGTGGACCTTTAGAGGATAAAGTTGCCAATATTAGAAATGATTTATTTTACTAAGTAAGCAGCACTTCTTTAGGCAGATTACCTAGTTTCCATGTAGCCCAGCATTCACTCATAGTTCCAAGGCAGCTGAAGGCAAAGAAGCTTTTGACATGAGCTGAGACATATACAGTCAGTGGTTCCCTCTGAATATATTTCTATTATTCAAGAGATAGGTTTACGTTTTGTTTTTTCCAACAGTCAGGTGTCCATATGTACATTGCAAGAGGTTTTGCTTGATGTCATTATTCCTCCTGTTCATACTGAATTGTCAGATAGACCTTCCTGATGTGCTTCCAGTGTAAGAGAGAGGAGAAAATTCCACAGTCCTCATTTTGTTTAGCAAGAGAAAAAATGAGGCTTCAGCAGCCTCAGTTAGGCCAATCAAAAGAACATCTCTTAGAGTTACTGTTTTTTGAAGTACAAAATTCCCTCTTTGTGTTTTTAACCCCCCTGCAACTGAGTGTGGAGACACAGACTAGCAAAACAGACAGAAACTTTATACTAAAACGACTCCCTGAAGTCTTGCACTGGGTCAGGTACCCGCAAAAATGATGTGTAAGCAACCGATGCATTTATTGTGAAGGCCTATGGCACAACCTTTGACCCCTGAACTCACATCCAGCTAACAGGATAACGTAGGCTAGGCCTCAGTGTGTCAAACTGGGTAAACCCAAAGTGAAAATAGCCAGCGGTGAATACAAAGTTGTAAACAACACATCATCAAATGCCAAGTCGTACGTATGTGAGACGTTCACTTGTTACAAGCAGTGAGAATAATGTTATCAGTGGCTTTGCTGATTGTAAATAGTGTTAGCATTTGATAGCGTCAAGCTAGGAACTTCTCACTAAGGGAAATGCTGCAGAGCCCACGTGCTGTGTCCATCGACAGGTATTTTTCCAAGAATACAACTCGTAAGCACTTCAAAGTAAGTGACTATGTAGCTCAAAGTCTGTTTTAATTATGGGAGCAGGTCGGGTTGGGGGTCTCATGTTGATGGGTCGGATCCAGATTTAATTTAGAAATAACTCAAGAGTTAACGGGTCAGGTCTGAAACAGAACTTTGTGGGTGTGGGGCAGGTGTGGGTTTTTAAAACTGGACCTGTGCAGGACTCTTGACACTAACCTCCTGACCTGGCAAACAGACTGCTTAAGTTCCATGTCAGCTTCAGCTAAACTTTGTAGAAAGGGATTTCTGAATGGCTGGTATGGACAGGAGGAATTGTTACAGCAAGCAATAAGTGTTTCACTATACATTTGGACATGCCAGTTCTGCTTTAGTACAAACATGTAAATATACCCTTTTAATGTTTTCCTTTTGTGAATTCTGAAATCAGCCTCTTCAGTGGATACAGTTTTTGTGTATGTAGCCGTCCAATACATTGCCTTACAAATGTAGATTCTCTTAGGGGTGTGATACAAATCATGTTGGATTTGTTTGTACCAAAGCAATATTCATGTATATTCTCATCTGGTATTGTGTTGCCTAAGGGTGGTTATATTATAATGTAAAAGATTTCCAGGTAAATCTTTTTGCTCAGTATCTAGCTCATGCACAGTATTTTAGCGTCTTTGTTAAGTTGATGTTTTAATTTTCTCTAGCTTGAATCAATGGAGAGGATTATTCTTCCAAGTTTAGTTAATCTGCCTTTTTAAAAATCTTTTTTTGACCTGTTTGCCTGTTTTATCACACAGTCTTAACATGGAGCCGTGACTGTTCACATGAGGAATAGAATGACCAGTCCTGGTTTGCCAAAATTTACACTAGGCCATTTATAGAAATGTGCAATAATGTTGAATGTGTTTTCTTGTGGTAGCCCAAAACCTGAACAGGCTTGTTGAGTCTTTTTTTAGTTTACGCATGTTTGTGACTATAAGCTGTATTGCAGAGGTTGTTTATCATTGGTAGTGTACACAGTAAATTTAAACTCAAACAGCAATGCTGTCTATGTCATGTTTGTGCTGTGGATGCTGCTGTTGGCAGGGCATGGTGCTAAGCTGCCATCTCTGGGGGAGTTATGGGTATTTTCTCGACATTATCGCAACTGACTTGAGCAGTGTTTCCCAAACTGGAGTGACGAGTCTCCAGAAACCTCAGAAATACAGTGGTGGAAATGTTTGGCTAATTACCAAATAGAAATAGCAATAGCACCATGTAAAAAAGCCAAAGTCCCACATAAAAAAAAAATGTACTCATGTAAAAGTTGCAAGAAGTTATTAAAATTATGTATGAACATTAATAATTTTGGTCATGATTTAAATGTAAAATGTTGACCTGAAAGGTGAAAAGAAATTATAGCTGTCAAATGCACGAGGATAAGTAAAAAGTAGTAGACTAGAAGATTAAAGATCCGCAGTGGCATTAGAAAATAAGTGAATCCTTTGGAATTATCAGCATTTAGGTGTAAATTTGTCTTTAAAATATGGTCAGACCTTCATCTAAGTTACATTTATGGACGAACAGTTTGATTTAAATAAATAGCATCAAATCATTATATTGTTCCTGATCATGCTGACTACATCATTCATACATTCACAGTGTTGGTTGGAAAAAGTATGTGAGCCCCTCGGCCAATGACACAACACACTTGGAGTCTAGACTGTGAAGCCAGGTTGGAGGTCAAGTCAAGTCAAGATTTCTATTTGCCATTTATGCATAAACAGTCCAGGCATATAAGAATTCTTGTGTAGCTCTCCTTTGGAGTCAGGTAAGGAGTCAAAAGACAGAAAGAACACTTAGAATAAAATAAAATAAAAAAGTTACATAAAAGCAACAAAGCATTAAAAACCAAAATACACAAAAATAGGGTAATAGTATTTTTTCCAGTGAACTTCAAACATCGCACTTAGTAATTCACATGGTGGAGTTGGATATGTCATTATGCTTGGTGAGGTAGTGAGGGGTTATAACATACTAAAACACAGTTTATATTTAGGCCTGTTTCCACTGCTTGGTAGAGAATGTCCTGTTATTATTCAGATCCCCCAAGAGAACACTGTTGATGAGATGCTCTTACAAACATACCTTGTGGAACATTTCTGTATTATTATTGCTCATGTCTAGTAAGGGGTTATTGCATGTATATTCTCACATTTTCGTATTTGCCATCAGTCTTAACTGTGGCAGGGAAAAAGCTGTTGTAAAGTCTAGTTCTGTGTGTGATGATACTGTTCACCCTGCTGTGCTTGAGGCTGTAGGTGCAGTTTTTGTGTCTGAGCAGGAAGTGAGCTGGGTGGCGTGGGTCTCTGAGTATGTTCTCCACCCCTTTACAACAGTGCTGTGTGTACAGTGTGTCCATAGCAGGCAGTTCAGTCCCAATTATCCACTGTGCGTTAGAGCTACTGGGATTTATTTAGCAAAGCATTTAGTTTGCTAGTCACAAGAAGCATGATATGCTTTTTGATTTGAAGAAAGCTGGAAAGAGTCACAGTTGTCAGGGTTTAGATATTCATCAGTCACAGTTGGATAAACATCTAAAGCCTCAGAGGTAAAAAGGCCTGGAATAACAGCTAAAGGCTCAAAGTAATCACTGGAGCTGGTTAACGTCTTTGTTCATGAGTCTGCCATACACATCGTGGTGCATGGAGTCCATGACACCACAGAGGAAGCTGCTGCTCTCCACAAAGTCACATAGGGCGCTGCATACCAACATGAAAACCTCATTTCATGGTTTGGAGCTGCTTTGGCGCCTCTGGGCCTGGACAGATTCATTATCATCTAGGGGGAAGTGATTTATCGAGGAATCTTCCAGGATGATGTCATGGCTGTCCACTAGCTGAAGTTTCATCATGGAGCGGGACAGTGACCCTAAACATTGAAGTAAATCTACTACAGAAGGGCTTCTAACACAGAGAATCAATTTTTGGAAAGGTCCAGTCAGAGCCCAGATGTCCCCTTTAAATTTTAATCAGGTCAGTGAGGCATAATATGGTGGCCAGGGCTTAGGTGACCTTGAGCAGATTTCAGTCATATGGTTCACTTTATTTCAAGGTTATGTATTTTAAAAGAACCCTGTTAGAAAATAGTGAAATTCTAAGCATTTTAACAGTGAAGAGTCAAGAATAACTTTGGTATGGCATGTCAGCCTGGTGGTTTGATGCTGGATCACTGCCATCTGAAGCACTTACACAGAACTCATTAATTTGTTTAGTCTCTTTCATGGGATTTTGACATTATTTTAACTCCATACAGCCCACACTGTTGGATATTATTGGTTTGCTGTTTCCATGACATTAATTTAGTGAACAAGACTTCTGTGTGCTGTATTCTGATGTAGTAGGAGTTCTCAGCAACACAAAAAGAAAAAAGACACATCAACTGAACATGCTCTCTGCATATGAAGTACAGTTTTATTCAGCCTGTGAAAACTGCTGTATGATGCCATCTGCAGCTCCAGAGGGGAGTTCTCAAAACATAATCCTGAAAATGTCATAGTGATGTGGTCAGCATTAACCCAACTAATGTTTATGTCTTAAAAAAATTATAACCCATTTCCCATGTTGGGACTAACAGCTATTTGTTTCAGAATTCAAACAAAGCTGACATGACATGTCTTTTCTTAATTTATGCAACCCAAACCAAAATGTAAAGATTTTTATATCACAGTTACAGTCATTTGTATGGTCTTGTTATTAGTTTGTTTTCACAAAAATTATTACATTGATAAGCAGGCATACAGTATGTGCTGTAGTTCATTGATTACTCAGTTTTATAAATGTGTTTATATAATGTTAGAAAATAGAGAAAAGGGTTCATTAGGATTCAGGGAAAGAAAGTGAAAGAGTTGTGGGATTAACCCATACACGACAGCAGAGTGCACAGTTATCTGCATTATATTGTGGTCATGTTGTATTTTCATTTGCTTCCTTCACCTGCTGCTTTAAAGTGCTTTAGATTTGGTAAATGGTAAATGGTCTTATACTTGTATAGCGCCTTTCTATGCTTTTACAGCACACTCAAAGCGCTTTCACACATTATTGGGCCATTCACCCATTCGCACTCCCAAGCACTCACGCATTCACACACCGGTGACATCACCGGGAGCAACTGGGGGTTCAGTGTCTTGCTCAAGGACACCTCGACATGTTGACTGGACAAGCTGGGAATCGACCCGCTCTACCTCCTGAGCCACAGCCGCCCCCCGGCTCATCTACTTTATATTTCACTTGTTTTATGTGGCATTCATGTGGACGGCAAGGTAAGAATTTCATTGTACAGGGAAACACGTTTCCTAACTGTGCATATGACAAATAAACACTTTGACCTTTGACCTTGATCCAAACCCAAGCTGACACCTTCATGTGTTTGATTTTGTTTAATTAACAAAGAACATTCAATTTACAATTAGAGAAATGCAGGAAATCCCCCTATTTGAAAGGTCAAAAACAGGATTTTTTTTGCTTGAGAAATTGTCTTAAACAATGAATCAGCTGTTAAAATACATGGAGATTATGTTTTGAAATATACTGCATTATACTCCTAGCAGTTTTCTGTTATTTTGTCCATTCTATTTATAGCCTATCAGCGAGCGTGGGCTGAATAACAGAAACACACTGTGTAATCAATAGTACATATTATCATAATATAACTGAACGTCCTTTGTACAAAATCTGGGCATTGAAGGGAGGATTAATTACAGCGCTGTTGTATTTTGCTGCATTAGATTTGTACCTAGAAAACTGTATTGTATAACACACCGCTGACGATTCCAAAATGTGCAGTGTAAACAGTTTGGCAGTCCAACCTGAGAAACATCTGGGGGTTTCCTGTGGGGAAACCTCATCAACCGGGTTGTCTGGTGGTTTAATGTGCGTCTAAATAAAGCTGTCATGATTTGAAAGCTACAATGAATCCTGCCGCAGAAATGACTGTGATGAATGGTGAAAAATGAAGTCTGAGGCGCCAGCGCTTGATGTTGGAGCGCAGCGTGTCGTTGGCTCCAGCCCACGGAGGAGTGGGAGCCTCCACAGGCTCCCTCTGATTGGCTCTCACACAGCTAACTCCATTTTGGAAAACAGCTGTTTGGAGACGCACAACCTTTTGTCTTTTTCACACGGTATCCCGAGAGAAACACCCGGGCTGTTAACACACATTTGGTCTGCACTGCGCGTTTGTTTGATTTACACCAGCCTGCCTCAGTTCCGACGCAGCTCGGCGCGCTTTCTGTCCGCCTGCCAGGAAACTTAACTGGGATCCATGGTGTTAAATTTCCATTGTAACAAGTGGATAACAGGAGGCGACCCGACCAAGGTTAGTGGCCAGCTTTCTTCTGGTGATATCACTCATATGTGCTTTCAATGTGGATTTTCGTTCATAAAATGGTCTGGAAGTTAATGTTTGCAGCTCGCTGCGATAGCCACTCTAGAGTCACGAAACGAAGCGAGGGTTCCCAGATAACTAGTAATTTTAGTAAGGCATTTTCTCAGCCAGCTCAGCGACTAGCGTTAGACAATACATCTCCCTTCGCGGTGTCCCCTGGAGTTACATCAATGGAGTCGTTTTCTCGGTGTCTGCTATTGTTCAATTACGTTACAAATTGTAATGATATTAACATTTTTCTCTATGTATGAGGCACCCAGTGTAGCCATTGTGCCGCCTGCCTGTGTGTGTATAGTTTAAAGGACTGCTATGCACGTCCTTCCCACACATTGGCTGCTGCAGTCATTGTAGCTAATTCCAAACCGGGTTAGCTTTGAAAAGCCCTCGGCTCCTCTCTCATCGACTGAGCCCCCCCCCCCTTCCCTCCGTAAATGCACCCAGCCCACACCCGGTGAAAACACACGTCAACTACTTCTATTTCCTAGCTCAACAAGGTAACAAAGGTGGTGACGACAGCGGCTTTTCGTGAAATAACCTGGCTGCGGAGTGAAAACGTAACATGCCAGTCAGTGTGGTTTTTTTCCTCCCCTGGAGGTGAGTCCTGTAGAAAGACAGCAGGCCGGTGGGGGAGCAGCCTGGTACCCCCCACTTTGCATGAGTGTTGCTGGGCCAGTGCCAGTCACTGGGCATGGGCACTGGTGAAAATAAACAGTGGCTTTTTTTCTCTGGCCGACTGTAACCACAGCAGTGGCCTCCCTCAGCTCCGGCCACCTTAATGTGGACGTTAAAATCCAGACCTCCTGATTAAATTCTCAGTGCACAGCTTTGCAGTGTTACAAGAACAGCCAGTTTTGTTTGCAGACCAAAACTGGATTGTGGCACATCTTGATGGGGACAAGCTTAATGAACTGTGTTAAAAACGGGGAGAACGGTGATATGTAATGATTTGGCATTTCATGGTGGCACTGTAGATTGTGGTTTTTGGAAAGAAAAGGGGGGAACTATGTGGTCCTGGGTTTGGGGTGAAAACATAGCTTGATGGAATAAAGTAAAGGTCGTATGTAGGACTCCAGTTAATAATGGTTTTTGTTATCAGCTGTATGATTTAAAAAGGTCAGCCCAGTTTGTTGTCACATTGCCTTTTTGCCCAACCAGCACTCCAGAATATTTTCTGTGTACTATCAGATAAGCAGCAAATCCAGGAACTAGGGGGATGTTTAGCAACTTTACTTAAAAATGTTAATCAAAATTGCTGCAGCTTATTTTGACTTCAAAATTTATCTTGAGTAAAATACTAAAAAGCAAACTGTAATGCATGTTTTGGCATGTTTTGCCAAGGGCTCCAGCTGATCATGAATCTGCCTGGCCATGCTTCAGATGGCTGCATCCATTTGAGACAAAATGCTGACATTCAAGACATTTTTTCTGTTGATGGAAAAATCATATTTTGTAAGGTCAGTAAGTGACTTGATGAATTTAAGATTGCACTTTATATTCTGATGTCAGATGGCTATTTTAGGATTAGTGCTCTACTGCCTCAACTCCTCTGTTTGTACCAAACATGGTCTGTTGTCCTTCAAAATGGCCAAGTAGGGGTGGAGGGCAGCCAGAGTGGACTGACACTAGAAAACCTCATTAATAGAGACACACACACACATCCTGCTGACCTTAGACAGAGCCCTACAGAGCGTTCATTCCTGTATTTCAGTTATATTTACTGACTCAAATCAAGGCCCACAGAAGAAAAAAGACAGATCTCTTACCATTAAGATTACATGTACCAATTTCCTGGCTATTATGGAGGCTGTTTCTTGGAGAGCCCTTACAAGTTATGCATCTTCTGATCTGTGACACTTTTTATTCAGAAAGGGGCTAGATCGGGAGCAGTCAGGTCCTGCTAGTAGGTCTGATTATCTGCAGTGCTGCATGACCAAAGGCATTCTCCTCCATCAGCTCCTTCACTAAATGGAAGCTATATTTGCTCCTGCTGATGGCTGCCAGCACTAACATGATTAGAAAATGTGGACCCCTCAGTCCCTGTGCTGAGAGCACAGCAGGAGTGGGGCCATCACTGTGTGGTTGCTTCTGTCACTTGTTTTTCAGTGAGCAATCATGACGGTATTTTATCCACATCAGGCAGTTTCATAATCCTACTGGAGGTTAAATGGACTGTTTCACGTTTCATTCCTAGTCTGTACACAACATCTATTGCATGTCTGACTATCCAGGAAGAGGGATCCCTCCTCTCTTCCTGAGGTGTCCTCCTTTTTCCCTGTTAAAGTTTCTTTTCTTTTCCAGGGAGTTTTTCTTATTCTCATGTGAGGCTTCTAAGAACAGAGGGCGACATATGCTGTACAGAGTGCAAGGCCCCTTGAGGCAAATTTGTGAGATAAAATGTCACTGGACTCGACTCGCTGGAGAAAACTGGCATCTGAATTCAAGAGTTCTCAGAACTCACTCAAGGGCCTTCTTTGTGGTTATGTCCGCCATCAGTCACCTGCCTATGTTTACGATAATGGGTCAGAAATCAGCAGTTTATAGCCAAGTCCGAAAGCAGTAAAGCAGCTGTGTGAACGAGCTGCTCAGTTTCTATTTTTATATGCCTCTCTCTGTGTAATCATGGGTTTAATGTGTACATATTTTGTGGATAGGGAATTGTCTTTTCAACTGCGTTGACCTCCAGCTGCATTCTTTGCCTTGCGCGCAGGGTACTTAAGCTCATCTGTTTTTAGCTCCCTGACTTCTCCATGAGGAGAAAATGAGGGCTGTCATCCCGACCTTCAGACAGACATGAAAGGTTTTCTGGTATACGTAGATACTGCAGACTGAGAGAGACTCGGCTTATGAACATGAAATGACTGCTTATTTTGTTATTCAGGTAGTCAAAACTTGATTTCTCCCTTTTTTTCTTTGAAGTGAATTCGGTTTATCAGCGTACAAAATTTCTGCGGTCAGACTAATACTTCAGGCCCAGTCTACACATGGTGCATTTAAAGTCATTTCATTTCTCCCTATTACTTTTGATTTTATCCTATGCGAAGAAGATCAGCAAGTCCTGCTTTGAAAATTCTGTTTGTAAATACAATCATTGATTATCTTTCTTTTATGGAGGACAGTTTCCATTTTAAAGAAGCAGTTGAGCTTGCGGTTGGATACATAAAGATAGAAACACACTGGGACAAATTGATTAAAGAGCCGGAAACGGATGCTCCAAGAACTACAAATAAACATATGCGAGTCCTTGCAGGAGGTGGCACGGTGGTTAACACTGCTCTCTCACAACTAGAAGGCTCCAGGTTTGACCCTCCTTGCTGACCTGGGCCTTTGTGTGTGGAGTCTGCGTGTTCTCCCTGTGACTGCATGGGTTTCCTCCAGACACACTGGCTCCCTCCCACAGTCCAAACAAAGACGTGCAGGTTAGGGTAACTGGTGACTCTTAAATTGCCCTGTGTGTGAATGGCTGTCTGTCTCTATGTGTTAGCCCTGAGACAGAATAGTGATCTGTCCAGTGTGTACCCATCTCTTGCCCAGTGTTTGCTGGGGTTGACTCCAGCCTTTTAGTTAGGATAGACAGGTATAAAACTTCTTGGGTCAACAGGGTTGTGTGTAAGAGCTGAGATCGAAGCAGTGTCGCAAACTATATGTGGGCAAAGCTATGTGAAGGGCATACTGACAGCAGAAAAGGTTGTTATTCTGCAGAATTTCCCCTGGGATCAATAAAGTATCTCTTTCTTCCTCTCTATCTAACCAACAAACAAACAGCCTGAGAAGTTTCTCTGGACCTTTTTCTCTGCTATGAACCAGGGTCACTATTGAAATTCACAGTAGTCACTGTATACAAACTGACCACAGCTGCTGTTCTCAGCAAGAGATCATACTACTAAAGTAGCTTCTTCCACTCACAGGGCACAAGTGTCTCTTTGGGAAAAGATAGAGCTTGGGTGGAATACCACTTATTCACCTGAAACTTCACACAGGTGATAGTAAGCAGAGGCAGACAGTTAAAATGGCTCATTCCAAAACCTTGTTATTCTTGGTAACTGCTATTGTGGGATGAGCTACAGCTGCCTGCACCCCCACACACAAGAAGTGGCTGTGGAAGATGGATGGAAAGTGCATAATTCATTGGTTAATTTCTTGTTCTTACTATATTTATGTGCCTCATCAATTTCCAATTCCTGATGATTGACATTGGGTAGCAAGGTCACTCTTCAAAGTGGTAACGTGCGGCCCATTGACTTGATGTTGATCCGAGTTGCATGTTCTTACTTCTGACAGCTTGGCCCACAGCATCAGCATAAATTACACAGAGGTGTTGAATAAACTCTGTTTTGTGAGAGGGCTTTTATTCAAGCCTCGTGTAATTGGATTCACATGTGAATTGGTTTGGAATTTCGGGCCAGCAGGTCAGTGAAAGATGATTTGATGAGTCTTCCTTCATGGAAAAAGAAAATGAGCTTAAATTATTTTAGTTGCAGTGGCCCATTTCAAACCCCATGTGGTAAATCATTTAACTTTTTAAGTGATGAGAGAGACATGCTCGAGGGTAGAAGGAACATTGTGACCTTCGCTGTTTGACAGAGAATTGGAGGCTTGTGATTTGTCCGCTGATTTGATTGGATCCCTCTTGGGAATTCTCAAGAGCAATTTGCTGAAAAAGTTTTTTTTTTTTTTTTTTTTCCCCAGCCATGTCCCAGGGGAGGAGAAAAAGGACGAGTTACATTGATTGGAGGGCACTCACAGGAAATAGACTACAAAATGTTGACGGTGATTAAAATTCACTTGACAGTGATGTTTTAAAACGATATTCCATTTCAGATGCTGTTGACCTAATTCGTCAGATGTGCTCATGACTCTTAAAAAGCCAAATAACTTGTTATGCGACTTGTACTACATTTCAGTACAAATACGTTGCCACCTTTCTTCCCTGTCTGCCTGTACTACTGGCCTCAAGTAATAAACTTTATGGAATGTAGTAGCTCCACCTTCACCAGCTACAGCAGTCAAATGCCACATAACCATTTATACACCGCTATTAACAACATAGATGGATACTTTATTGGTCCTGAGGGAAATTCTTACATGATCTAATAATGTAGAGCTTCATCAGTTAATGGATTATAGAAAATTAGTTTGATAAACACAAACGTTTGTCATTTTTTAAAATGCAAAATTCCCAAACATATGTTGCTGTCAGTTTCCCACAGGTGGTGATGTTTTTGGGCGTAGGGTTACAGTGATATACCGGTTATCATACCATGCAAATTTGTTTATTACCGGTATTGATGGAAAAAAACACAAATACGTGCGCACCTTTCTTTCCTGTCTGCCTGTCAGAATCCACGACTGGCGTCACATGTGCACATGCAGTGCACAAATGACAGAGAGTAGGCGGCTGAAACCACCAAAAAGAAATGTAAATGTGATCTCTGATTTAGAAACGGAGAAGATACAGACAGGTCTGGCTGCTCTATCCTGCACCTACAATAAACTTGACAACTATTTAGATAATCGTTTGGAGCGCCGTGACGCCATGTCTCACTATACTATATAGTGTTTAAGTGAAGATGGCATGTCTGTCACTGGAAATTATTCACTAGAATTATCCATGTCAAAATAGTGATAACTTATTTTGTAGTCTTCACTACATATATTATGAGTGTGCATGTAAACTGCAACCTGACTGGTTGGTGGAGGCTTACAGTTGTGAGGCAGTAATTCTACTCTTCACTTATTTTAAAAAGCAACAGTTGTGGTTAGCTTAATCAGTTTGCTAGCATTGGAAGTAAGCAGTCTGTTTGGCTGGATGCAGTTTCTGCTGTGTGCTTTATTTAGAGGATCGGGGGAGCTGTGGGTGAAATGGCTGTAACAGGTGCTGCAGAGAGAAAAAGCCAACAACCAAATCTTATATTCTTTACTGAACTGGTTGTGCGCTGTAGTATAACTGAGGAAACTCAAGCTCTCAAAAACGTAACGAAAACACTGGAGCCCATGAGGGATATTTCTTTATTTAGCAACCACAACAAACATGCATGCATTCCTTTTCTAGCTCCCATCCTCCCTTCTCTTATTTCCTTGTCATCATCTGCTTTCCATCCTTTCCTCACCCTCACACTCATCATCCTCCCCTCAATTTTCTCCGTACCTCCCTCACCCGCACATCCTGTATCCCCTCATTTTATTCTCATCCTTGCATCGTCCTCCTCCTCATCAGCCCAAGGGTCTTGTTCAGCCTCCAGTGTGTCCGCAGAGAGCCTGGGAAAAGATGGGGCATAAACAACGCAGACTGCTTCCTGCGGAGATCTTGTGTTTTTAAATGTGTGCACAGAAATAGAATAATGATGGTGGGAGGAAAATCACCAACCACAAATTGTAGAAGGAGAAACTGAGCTTAATGACACCTGGCGGAGAGAGTGGAGGTGATAACGCTATTTGGTCAGTTGATTAATTATCCGTTAAATTTTTTTTTATCAAAATGTCGAGATCCTGGGGTGTCAGCTGCTTGAATTACTGTTTTCTTTTGTCTGAGGTGACAGAAAGCTCTCTGGGCTTTGGCGTGCTGCTCAAATTATAATGGGCATTTTTCACAGTTTATTTTACACTGACCGAACAATAAGCAGGTAAATTGACAAAGAAAATCTGTTGTGGGACAGTCGGTCCAGAGGAGATGTCATTAATAAAATATGAATGCATAATGGCTGTAAAGAATTAAAATATTTCCTTTTTTTTTAAATCTTCATCTATTGTATAACTGTATCATTCAAGTAAAAGCAATACATCTTTGCATTTTAGAACCAGAGGACTGACAGGCCACAACCCCAACACATTCAATACAGTGATTTAAAACAGGAAACTAAAGAAATAGTTGTCATTTTTACTCGAATGGGTATAAATCTGTTGCTAAGGAACTTTATATTTGTGAACTAATCCTTTCAGCTCTAATTAAAATGAAGTAAGGCTCAATATTAAAGTTGTATCATGTCAGAGTAAACTGAATAGAAAACCTCAACAAGAAATGACAGACTACATAAATACCACTGTCATAATGTTTCCAAACTGCTGGTTTTGATTCCCTCTTTGCTCCCTCGGTCAATTCCAGGCACAGAACAGTCACGCACATCAAATTACTTTCAATTTGGACTTTGCAGCTTAAAAGAGTTGGAGCAAATTCTAGTTTCATAACCCTTTACCTCCCTCAGAGCTGCTTTACACTCGTACATTGGTTTGGCTTTTATGCAAACAAGAGATGAACTGTTCTTAAGAAACTCATCTCTTTTACTTCGGTTTATCATGAGAGATAGTGTGTTACATGCCAGAGCTACAGTTTGTGTGTTCACTTATGAAATGTTTCTCCTGACACATTTGTTTTTGTGACAGCCCTGCCTGTGAAGAGGCTTGAGAATGATGAGGCTCTAAATAAACAGCTGCTGCACCGTTTGGAAGTCGAGATGCAAGAAGGTTTTTTTTTTTCTCTTTTGTCGTTCGGGGTTATAATCATAGTCTTATTTTGGAGTCCAGTTGAAACACCTGCTCCTGACTCAGCTGTGAATCATGGGTGGTTGATGAGACTTCGTCACACCCATCCTCTCTCTCACACGCCCACAGACAAAACACAAACCAGGGGATTCCCAGTAGCCTGAGGCAGGGCAGGCTGCTACAGCAGCCTCTGTCTCATGCTGGCCACTCGTCTCTAATGCCGTTAAAGCATCGATCGATCACAGCTTATTTGCAGTTTTTGGGTCACAGGGATATACACGCAGGACACAGCATTGCACATTCAGCTCCTCTGGTAACGTAAACATCTCCAAACATGGCTATCCGATCCCGTATTGTGTACCCGATCCTGTTAGTTTGCTCTGTCTCTGAGTTGTGTGAAGATATAACAGTGTTGTGATGTACCGGCTCTGTCATCTCAAGAACTGGTATCGATTGACCCAGCTGTTGCTACTTGAGCTGTGCTAACAAAAGGGAATACGATCTGTAGTAGAAATCTGTCTTGTCAGTGCTGTTGTTTATTACACAATGCTGCCACCTGTTTAATAGATGAGGCAATTTAGTAGATTATCAAGATGCTTGTGTGTTTATCAGTTTCTGGTTTGCAGTCGGTGTCACTGAGCAGAAATCTGTCAGCTTTGATTACATAGATATCGAAAAACCATGTTAGATGTTTTGTTTTCCCAGCATTTGTTAACAGTAATTTTCAGTTGCAGTAATCACTGTGGTGTGCAGTGACCGGTCATGTCGTGTTTGGGGTGGAATCACTTAATGATAAAGGAATAGTTCCACATTCTGCTTGGTGGCTGTCTTGCGGAGATGGATACCACTGTCATATTCATCTGTTCAGCATGAAGCCTCAGCTTCCTCAGGTCTTGTCGTCACGGTGAGGTGTCCAGGCAACCAGTGGTGATTCCAGGAAGTCTTTTAACCCAACCAAGAAGCAGTCCAGAGTAGCATGATATAACCGAGCTCAGCCAGACGGCACTGATGTCGGCTAGTGGGAGGAACTCCTCTGGTTTTATACGTCATCTGTTTGCTGTTCTCAGTGAGTACTTCTTCCTGGCTTAAAACGTTTGTTTAAAGTGGGTCTACACTGGCCACTACTAGCTACTGCTAGCTTTACTAATGTGAGATAAACACACTTTCTTGTTCTCCAAGGTTTTTATTTTTCGTCCATCTGAAGTAAATAAGCAGAACAATAGAAATGCCTCAATATTATGCAGTGAAATTCAACACCATTGGAAACTACAACCTATAAGATAAATATAAATTAAATTATTTAAATTGATGGTTATTATTCTTATTTTTGTTACATACACAATTCAGCCGTAAATAACACCTTTACAAAGTGGCCAGTGAGTACGTATACTAGTCAGTCATGCAGCTCGGACACAGTACTGTTGGGCCTTTCTCTCAGGAACTAGTTTCACAGTAAGAATGATGTGACATAAAAGTTGTACCTGAATAGGAACAGGACACATGCTGTTCAGTCACACCGACGACTTGCCACAGTTGACCGATGCGTAGCACACGGCAAAGACTCGTTGGTGTGCCGAGTGCACTGTTTCACATGAAATGAGTGTGGCACTGTGAAATAATTTACATCCACTTTAACATGTTCATCCAGTGTGGCAAGTTTAGTTTAAAGCTACTGTGTGTAAGCAGTAATATCACCCAGACAGAAAAGAATATGAATCTACTACTGTGCTGTTGCTTTCATGTTAAATAGGAAGCAGTATATTCCGACATAAATCAGTTCCAAGTAATATTTACAGAACAGAAAAGCATCTTGCACACTTGATATTCTGAATTCAAAATGAATTGACAATCTAGTTTTCATCACAGCTGGTCCTTTCACATCTTACTGGCCTTTCAGTGGCTATGGAGAACATGACTTCATCTTGTATTCATCTTCTTTATGCTTTTCCCAAAAAGGTTGTTGTCCCAATTCGCAGACACAACGTGATTTAAGATGTGTGCACATGGAGTCGTAAACGGCTGAACATTTCTAACATAAGTGTGGGTTGTCTCAAAGTTGGACAGCTGAACATCAATAAATATGTTCCTTCTTTGTCTGTTTGGTCTTATGGATGGTTTTGCTTCAGTGTGTCTTGTATAATGATAAGCCTGCTGTAAGAGTTTTTACATTTTTTAAATTAAAAACAAGGAATGTTAGGCAATATAATTATAACCACCTGAGAAGTCTTCAAAAGGCAACCTTCAAACATTTTGTGTGTGCAATAAGTGCAGTTACATCAGCATTAACGGTAAAACAGCTACAGTGTTAACTCCATCTGAGGTGTGAGCGTGTTTTGGCCTGCCTGTTCGGCTTTTCTGAAGCCCATCTGCTGCACCGATCCTGGTAACCTGGAGAACAAAGCCAGGGAGACCTTCAGTGCTGACACACTTGACCACACACCTGTGTGAGGAGTTTTTAATAGATTTTGCCAACCACCATAGCTCATGTTGCTCGATTAATTGAATAAAATTTGTTTTACATGAACTTTAAAGCCCCTCTAACCTTGGCCCTCAGACTCTCGACCATTAGAGAGTGAGTGAGGATCAAAACAAACTCAGGCTGCTCTTCTCGCCCCACTCCTCCTTACCCCTTCTGCCTTGTGTGTAAAACTACTGTAGGTCATATGTGATGACTGTAGCTGGAGACAGACACAGCAGTCAGGCAGCTCGACAGTAATATTAACGTGCATGGAATAAAGTCCACAGAGCCTGTGGTTTTGGTGGCATTGCAGCGAAAGTTGGGTTGGGTATTGTTTAGGTTTTCTTCTGATACTTGTGCTGTGTTAAAGAGCGACTAACCTTCAGTTCTACAGCATATTCTGCCAAATGACATGAACCATGGAGGTTTTATGAAGAGGATTTATTAAGCACCGTTCTCCTTAATACATCTGTAAACACACACCTGCATGACTGAATGTGAACAATGACTTGCAGAGTCCTGCTCAGATCTGATGAGCGCACAGCGGCCACGTAACCCTGACAGATACACAGCCATGATCGCTTGGCTGAGGTGAAATGTATATCCTGCAAATGAAGGTTGACAACACTACCATTCATTCCCAGCTCTGACGTCTGAGATAAATGGAAAGCAGTATAAGTGTAAAGATAGCGTTAGCACGTGATTTGTGGTGATGCTTTTGTTGCATGTAACATTGTCGTCTGTTTCACACCACTAGAGAGCAAATATTTCAATCAACAGGCATTTAAGTGGCACCAAAATCTGCATTGTGATTTGGTCTGGGAGATGGGGATTGTATAGGAACCAGTGCCATATTGGCACCAGGTTTCAGTTCCCAACCCTAGTGACAAGCGTCCTTTTTCCTACCTAAAGCAGTAACACAAGCAGATTGTATAAAATAATTTTTTCCCAGTAGTATTGATATAGTACTCATGTTCTGGTTACTATCACATTCCGTTTAGTGTTACTGGACACACATAACTGAGTTATATGTGATACAGGAGAAATTTCATGTTATGCTTTGATAATTGAACAAACTCCCCACTTTTATAGTTGGTGGCATACATTTTAATATCTTACTAAAGTGTTACATTGACTGCAGTGTTATGTCCAACATAAACAAACCGTGTGGCCTCGACCAAAACCGAGCAGAGGTTAGCAAATTGAGCAAAGTGACTTCATTTGCTAATCCAGGAAAAGGTGCTGCTTACTGTTAATTGGACAACAAAACACTAACGTTGCAGTCAGTTGGAATGACTGCAAATTACAGTCAGAATAATTCAATACAAAGGTACAAAACTTCAATGCTATCGCTAGCTTGGTAATGATGCCGACCTATACACATTAACCAGCTACAGTACTTGCATGTCTAGCAGGAAGAAAGCCACATCTGCCTAAAATGTTAGTATTTTGGATGCTTTTAATGCTCTCCATCTCCGACATACCAAACAGATGTCAACCCTTGTTTTGCCTCATTCTTTGTCGCACTCTTTCTGTGCTACATGGCCTCTTGGCGCTAACAGTGCCACTCCCATCCTGGGTTGTACCTGTCATGTTATTACTGCCAAATGTCTGGAGCCTAAAAATTGCCATTTGGGATAGCCCTACTGGCAACACAGGGCAAGAAATAAACACAAGCCCTGAGGATATCAGAGTGGCAGTGGTTTGTTAACAGTAGGGAGAAAACACTTCTAGACAATGCTTTACTTCATGTATCCAAATTTGTGCTAAATTTTAGTTAATGCAGCTTTAGATCTTTGAACAGTGTTTCGCACAAAAAAAGATGTTTGAACACATCCTTTGAATTCTGGACATTGAAATGGGCATTATTTTATATTCCACTTGACAAGCATAATAAACAGATTAGTTTTGGAGCAAAGCTATTCAATTCAATTCAATTCAATTCAGTGCAGATCTCCGGCACTGACCAATGCTGGGAGTTCATCTGAGGCACTCCCAGTTGTAATGTGGAGAATCACAACTATGCGGCCCTTCTTCATGCCTGCTGAGGTGATCTGTCCAAGCTAGATTGATTTTTGGTTTGGCTGCAGCTCTCTGAAGAAGCAGCTTTGGCCGGGCCCTTTTGTTTTATTCAGTAGTTCACTGGAGACTTTCCCACAGCAGCTGATGCTAATAGCCTCAGTCAGGCTTCATATCTCCTGGTGCTGATTCATAATGCCTTCAGGCAAAGGAGCTCACTTCACTCAGAATGGCAATTATGTGAGAGTGGCAGTGGTCATTCTCAGTTCTCTGTAGAAAGAAGATAGAAAATTGCACTGAGTATCCAGTGTTATCAGTGATATTTCTGCATGTTTGACAGAAGATGGAGCCTTCTACTGTGACTTAATAGTAAGCCTGACACTTAAAAGTGCCAGCGAGAGAAAGAAATGGTGGAGATTTGTGTCTGCTCATCTCAGTGGGGAAGGGTTTCACAGTGCTTGTGCAAATGGCTAACTGCTGAAGAACAAAAGCTAACTGGTCGGTGTGTATCAATATTCACGTCACCAGGGGAAATTAGGCCCTCACACCCAACCTGGGTCCCAAAGGAAGAGGAAGAATATGGGGCAAATAAATATACCAGAGCTGAATGGACAGGGCTTTTATTTATTTATGAGAGGAAGACCAGAGCGGAACAACAATGCTAATCAGGACAAGAAAATACAGCTCCCTTGTGTTTGAAGTGGGCTTGCTGTCAACCAAGCAGCTGCTGACATCATGTAAACGGACAGTGCCCAGACCTCACTGGACGAGGGCTGAGAGGCAGCAAGCAGGAGGGCAGAGCTGATTCACAGCGTCACGTACTCAGTGTGTAACACGTAGCATTGGAGGGTGAATGGATGTGGATGAAGATGTCTGAAGGAGTTTGGGTCTGCTTATAGGCACTTTAGCGAGGATGGAGCAACTCTGAGTACTCTGGTAAGAAGGACAGTTTGCCGTTAATGTTTGCTTTGTTTTTTGATGCGTTGTTTGACCACGAGGGTAATAAGAGTAGAGAGTTGTTGAGTCTCCATTTTATACCTCAAGTTGATAACGAGCCCTTTCTTATATTTAAAAAGCTGGAGGATTTTGTGGTTTTAATTATTTCTGTCCATTATGTGGTTAGTCAATTGGCAGAAAATTAATCAGCCAATATTTTGGGTCCAGCTTTCCAGGATTATCTCCTGAAACTGAATTGTCTGATTGTTAATCAGACAAAACAAAGATACCACCCTGGACTCTGGAAAACTGTTTTAGTACTGATTCATCTGTAGTTTATTTTTCTGATGAGTTGATCGTGTGAGAAAACCTGAAATAC
Organism: Monopterus albus; assembly: GCF_001952655.1. Classification (NCBI taxonomy): domain Eukaryota; kingdom Metazoa; phylum Chordata; class Actinopteri; order Synbranchiformes; family Synbranchidae; genus Monopterus; species Monopterus albus. Next base: position 48,940 of record NW_018128353.1, read on the forward strand.
CCAGTTTTGTCCAGCCAACAGCCCAGAACCCAAAGATATAAATTTTACTGTTACATAAAGAAAAAAAAATTAAAGCCACACATTTGAACTTTTAAAACCAGCTTACTTTAAGAGTATCTGTCAGTCTGCCAGACTTACTTACCTCTCGGTCCTTTTTTTTTTTTTTTTTTTTTTTACCATATCAAAGCAAACTTAAAAGTCGTTCTTTAATTATTCATGGCCCTTGGAAAAGTTGAGTTTCTAACACAGGCAGATGATACTTTTTGCCTTGTTAAATAAATGCAGCGGCATTAGTTGACAGACTTGAAATGTGTCATGTGGACGGACCTAATGGACATAAAAAAAAAACGGCAAAGAAGCCAGTCCATGTGTGGGTTATTGCAGATAATGTGAGTTTATTACACGAATAAGGCTTAAAAGGTTCCTGTGGGATAGCAGTGAGCCTGCCTTTCTAATGGGCTCAGTGTGGTTGTGTTGACTCATATACCCTCGGTGATTTCTCAAAGGCTTTTGTTTCTAATCTCTCCATGCCAGAAGCTCTCCTGTTACATGTCACCTCACCCACTGTGGTCACTGTTCGTGTTCAGGCCTGTCAGGAAGGAAAGCTCTCTTTTTTAACCCTTGCTGTCATACAGTAGATAGGATAATGTAGCTCCTTTTTTCCCCCCAGAATAAAAGAGTAAGCAGATTTTGAATGAGAACGATTTCCTGAAATAACATTGTTGAGAGAGTGCAGAGCAGGAAGGAGAAAGGCAAAGGGAATGGGGCTAAGCTGAGTTCAGCTCATGAGCCAAGCTGCAGTGATTTCCCTTTGAGGATTGAGTTGTTGTTGTCTCGAGTGACAATAACACCTGTGACATTGGTCTTGTGGTAGTGTTTCAGTTGCAGCTGCATTGAGTTTCCGTCCTTTCACATAAAGCCCCTTTTTACTGAACTGGGACATTCACTTTAAGAGCACTGAAAGTCATTTCTGGAGTGTGGGGAGAATGTTGACATTGAAAAAGGTATGAATGGTGCAAGGCTGGCATCACATCAGTGTAATAGGTCAAAAATATTACTTAGACACAAGTGTGTGTGCCATTTAGCAAGACCATTTTTGCCATCATTCCATTGCCACCAGGCCAGTGGGCTGCCTGGCCCCAATACCCCTTTGTGGCTCCACTGCACAGCGTGAGCGCTGCTCTTGCAGAGTACATGATCATACCGTCTTCTGTGCGTCCAGAGCAGTCATACATGGAATCGAGACATGCAAGCCCTTGTCCGGTATGGGTACCAGGTAGTTCCTGGTGGCAGTGGAATGAACAAAATCATTAAACTGTTAGCCTGGTAGAGTCAAAATGACAGTGACAGTGTAAATATTGATTCATTTGTGTCATTTATCAAGCAAACACTCTGATTTATTGCTCTTTTCTGAATTATATCCATGTAAAATGGATACAGTTCATTTTTAAGCATATTTAAAGACATGATCTTGGGCTTTGGGAATGTTTGATAGACATTTACACAATTTTCTAACATGTAGCCATATAAGCTAAACAGTTACTCAGAAATAATTTGTGTAGAATGAAAAGATTTATTAGCTGAAGCCCAAGATGGTGAATGTGTATTTTATTGCTCTTAACTTGAAGAGGAGATGCATTTAGTTGGGCCACTCAGAAGATCAGCAGGTGTCTTTTACAGATCATCTGCTTCCGAGTCACTTTACATGTCCATTTGCATTATACAAATCACAGTAGGCGAGCAGTGACCTGCACTGCGTCAGTCGGTCAGTCAAAAACAAATTCTTTATCACACTGAGTTTTGTGGATATCAGGGCTAAAATGTTTTTAAAATGCACCAAAGCTGAGACCAGGCATTCAGATGGAGAAGAGTGTAAACGCATGCTGATGAGCAGTAGGCAGAACATCATCACCATCATAATCATCCTTCCTTGGAGACCGGTAATGATCTCATGGCAGGATTCGATCTAAATGTGTAGGCGAGCTGACTAATTAAACAAACGAATGGCAGTTAAGCTGCATAACAACTGGGCCAGTGGAGTAGAAAAAGGCAAAGGTAACACATCACAGAAACGTAGTTAGTGTTGAGTCAGCGTTGATTGGGTCTAAAGACCACAACTTTGAAAATATGGAGTTACAAAGAGGTGAACTGGGCATCCTGACAGCCAAATGGTTACAGCAGTACACCATGTACAGTGTGTGTACGATGTCTGCGGTTTGAGTCCAGCTGCTAACATTTCTGCCCCGGGTTTTGAGAAGAAAGATGAATGTGTGGAATAAAACGGTGACATCTGTGGTACATTTGCAGTGACTTAGAAACATTTTACCTGTCCCTTTTGAGTCCAATAATGTTATAGAAGTGACATAAGCCAGGGGTTTCCATCCAGTGGTCCATGGCCACCTGGTGGTCTGGGAAGGCATTGCAGGTGACCTTGCAATTGATAATGTAGTTTTACTGTATTTATTATAAAAACAGATTTCCATGTATTATAATTGCTGATAGGGATGTTACATTTGCAACAAATCTGAATCTTTGGTAGGAACGAAGGGATCTGAGTTGTACTGGAGAGCTGTTCCTTTTCATTCCTTTGTGCCCAAATTTAACTGCCTGCCCTAAATCCACTCCTCCCTTTTACGCGACCAGTGGGAGCCAACCAGTCACATGTCAAGTTAGGAATGAATGAGTTTGGTTGCTTTTTGTGCACACCATTCAAAGTTGGCCCCTCCTTTGTGGCTCAACTAGCGAGTGTGAGAGAGAGAGAGAAAGCAGTTGCTAGTGCTGATTATTTTAATGTTTATGAGCTAATCAAACAATAATTTGACCAGTTGTTTGAGCTCTAAACAGTATCCTTAGGCGCTGTCGGTCAGATGTCAAAGATGAGAGGTTAACCATCAGCCTGTCATTGTTACCACAAGCTGACTGGCCAACTATGCAGCTGTTAGCAATAAATGGGTATTTTTCAGTATCATAATTATATCTGAATGGTGTTTAGTAATGTCAAGTATACTAGTTTTCTTTAACTGACTGGTTTGAAAAATAAAAAGTATCCTGGGAGGAGTCTGAGAACAAGCAACTGTGTGATTTTTGTCTGATAATGTACAAACAGGTTTGTGATGGTTTTTATTTTGGTCTATGTAGACAACGAATACAGTTTAAATGACTGTTGCCACACTGGTCAGAAAAAAATCAGTTTCCTCTGATCGTTCAGCTCTAATTAGTAGTTAGTGAAAGTCTCTGCTTATGTTCATGGGAAAGGTAGAAGGTATAATGATGAACCTGCGAGGAACTGGCCTCCCGCTGTGATTTGGCTCACTAATGATTGCACAGCCTGGCTTTCTAGATGAAGATCTGTCAGAGGATCCCACCGCCGGGTGTACCTGGGGGCTGTTGGTAGGAGCACTGAGGGAAGAGCCAGCAGCCCAGAACTCGGTGATGTTTCCTGAGGTACTGCTCTTACTACAGGAGCTCAAAGATCACCCTTCACTACAAACTTTGCATTCCCAAAAAATGTTTTGGGGGGCCGACCCTGCACTCTCGGTTTTGGCACACATACTGTACATAAGAGGAAGAAAGCAATAGTGTGATCTTCTGAATGATCCTAAAAGAAAGGGAGCAAAAGTGTTTGGGAGCAGACTGGCCCTGAGTCACTGTGTCGTAACTGCCAGCATGTTTTTGTTGCTCTCATTCTTTCTCCGGGTTCCCTTCAAGACTGTGACCCTCCAGTGTTTCTTAGAGATTCATGGCTTAGCTGATCTGTCAGGCTGAAGCCTTACATGCTTTATTAGTGGGTAGGTCTGCAGCTATGATGTAGTCGGTTGCACTAGCCATCCACAGCAGTGAGGTCTTTGCTGTCTAGGGGATGTCCAGGGACAGAAGCAGTAGGAGAAGAGCAGTTGTAACAACGTGTACTGTCTGGTCCGGTGCCTCTCTCTTTCCATCAGAGGATGGCTTGCTACAGCTACTTTGTTATTGTTTCTGTTCTTTTTTTCTTTTCTTTTTGGAGCAGTTAGATTTTTTTCTACCAGCTGTATAGTGTCTCAGCGGTTGGCAGGATCCATGACCTAGTTAAATATGGACTGAGAACAGGAAACTGAGGAGGAATGAATGGCTAATGGGCGTTTTCTTTTTTACTTTTTTTTTTTTTGCTGGGGCTTGTTCTGGCCCCGCCTAAGCTTGTCCTTTGAATGGTTTCACTCTGGCTTTCCATATTGATCAGTTCTTTTTGTTTAAGTCCTTGCTGCGTAAGTGCCTTTAGGATGAATAAATGGACTAAATAGTGGAGGGATGTGACTATGCAAGTGAGAGCCCTGAGAGATTCAAAGCAGATTTTTGTTTTTCCAGATTTAATTAGGACGACCAATTAGCACAGATGTCGGCAGTGCCATTAATCGCTGTGCAGGAATAGAAATGGCAGTTATTAATACCTTCACTTTTATTAACTCTCAGCTGCTGGCCTCTCAATTGTGGAAATGCTTCTGAGTTGCCCACTCTCTGTATGCACTGGTCACCCTTAAATAGCTCTGTACTCTGTGACTTTTGCTTTTTTTTTTTTTTTTTTTTTGCCAGTTTTCATGTGTATGATGTGGATTCTTTTGAAGATGCCCAGCACAGCATAACGTCCTCCCACAGGCCCTGCAGACAGCAGGTTGATTTATGTGCTTTTGCAACACCTCCACAGCGATCTGACACCCCCTACTCCCTCTGGCAGGTGTAATGAGAGCGCTGGTCATGGACAGATGATGGATGTAGAGACGTCGTACTCGGACTTCATCAACTGTGATCGCACAGGCCGCAGGAACGCAGTGCCCGACATCTCAGGGGAGGGGGCAGTAGTGGCCAGCACCAGTGAACTCACCAAAGAGCTCCAAGAGATGGACCTGAAGGCTGCAGGTCAGTAAACTAACATTTGCTGTGTAATACAGTGTGAGGGCAGAAGAAAAATGCATCCTACATTTTAGACTGCTTTGTAGTGTTAGTCCTCTTTAATTTTGTGCTACAGTTCTGTGAATAATAGTAAAACCTGTTAAGCTGTGAAGCTCCAGTCAGACAAAGTCTGGGTCTGATAATGTGATAGGGAGAGTCGAGGAAGAATCAGGTGTTGAAATTCTTCAGCTAATGCCATTGCTACTGCCACTGCTACTCTCATGACTAGTGACAACTCGTATCATTTACCCCAAGGTATTTAAAAAAAAAATTTATATTTGAAAGTGACTTATTTTAAGTGTAAAAACATTAGTTACCCTAATGCTGAATGAAGACCCTTGTCTCCGTGGTAACAGTCAGTGACACTTTCTGACCATTGGCGCCAAATGACATAAAGGCAAGATGTGGCTCATAATTTGTGGCTCTCTAACAGTGTTGTGGGGTGAGTAATGAGTAGCCAAAGAGTTTGTAAAGGCCACACTAACCTGTTGGAAATGTACAGCAGTGAGTCTGATGAGCTGTAGAGGTACTGAGCTCTGCCTTGTTCAGAAGCCACTGCATCTCAGGCCTGCCACAGGTCTACGCTGGATGGCTTTATTATGATGCTAGAAGAAGTCTTATAACTGTTGAATTCCTCCAGAGAGCTGAAGTGAATGGAGCTGACTGGGTTTGAAAAAGTCTTAATTTACCAAGAATTCATGGTAAATTAATCCACTGGTTCTGGAAATAGACAGCTTGGTGCAAAGTCAGTGTGAAGTCTGCAGGCATTGATAAAAGAAACTGAGTTTTCAAAGTCTGTGAGAAAGTCCCCTCCACTTGAATGCACTGAGATACAGACAGGTAGTATTGATTACACGCTGGTGTCAGTGAGATTTGATGCTGTTGGCTGAGCTGTAATGAGAGCTCAATGACCGGTAGTCCTTGCTTCCTTTTGGTGGAGTGTCAGGTTGTTAGGAGGAATCGGTCTGAATATGACGCAAGCGTTCTCCAGTCTAACCATTGTGTGTTACATTGTTGTTCTTGCTGACTTCCTTTTCAGTCAGACAAGTTTCCCATGACATGATAACCAGTTTGACTGCTATGAATCAAACTGCTCTACTGCTGATCTGGTGGGAGACTTCCGATTTAGAAATAATGCTGACAGTGTCCTGGCACGGGAGGTTGTAGTTCCTTCTTCAGGATTCTCATAAGATGCTTTTCTTTCTGAACCCTAAAAGCAGTTCTTTTGCCAAACCACTTTGACAGATTTTTTGTGTGTACTGTTTCCCATGTTTTCCTCCAGAAGGAGACCCAGGGGCCTCACCAGCCCCTGAGGCAGAGGGCTCCACCAGCCAAGATGCCCAGGGAAGTGGAGGCCCGTCCTAAACTCGGCCAGAGGCCAAAAGGGGGGCAGAGCCGAGGAGGGCAAAGAAGAGAAGAAGCAGATGAAAGAAGAGACTCGTGAGGAAAGGAAAGGTTATATCGGTTGTCCTAGGTGGACACGAGGACACCTTCGCTCACTGCAGGCCTGTTTGGAGCATTAATGACCTTGAATGTTTGCCTTTTTATTGGATCAGATTATCACAGGTGGAACGGAACAGACTGCTGAGATGCTGCTCTTTTGCTTCTCTGCAAGTCGTTTATTTTCCTGATGAGACAAGAAAGCACAGAAACTTTGGGTTGTCTGTTGAGACGGACTGAACTGAACTGCATTCATTTGTAACAACACTCAAAACATTGTTCCAGCCTAAAATGGAAGTGGCATGGAGGGCGTATTCATAATCATCTGTTTGTCATTTTCTTTCTGTGTGTGTGTTTGTGAACCTCTAGTTCAGTTTCACTGTCAAGTCTTTTCTTTTTTAGTAACAAACATAGTCGCCATTATACTGTCGTGTACGGACTTCATATTTATTGCTAAATGTTCAGTGATAACTTTGTGATAGCAAATTTTCTTTGTGTAATAAAATACTTATGAATTACTGTGACATTTGTATTTTATGTTATTAACGTTTCACACGAAGCAGGTTTCCGCTGTACTTGGAAAAACTGAAGCACAGCAGGTATTGGAGCTGTGAAAGTAGCGAGTCCCAGCCAACCAGGTTTAGTGAGTTGAGCCATAAATATTATTGAATGCAGCATGTGTGTACATTAGGGTGGCCACAGGAAGCCAGTGTTGACATTTCCACCTAGCATGGACTCAGTGTTCCCATCTATCTCTTTATACAATAAAGCCACAGCAGTTTAACTGCAAAGCTTTGTAGAGTTTTAGCAGTCTGTACTGAGGTGACTTTATTTATAATGGAGATATATGTATACAAAGGATGACATAGAAAAATATTTTGTTACTGTGCTTGCAGGTAATCAACATAAAGAAATAGTCTGCCATGCAGAAGTGTCTCAAAGCTTTTATTATGGTCAAATATTTTTTCATAAGTATTATAAATGTAGCAGTTATAAATGAAAGTCTTTTTTATTTAGCTAAATGGAAAAAAGTAAATATATACATCAAAAGAATTTAAAAAGCAATTATCAAATGCAGTACCACCTCAAGTTAACTTAGTGGTTTGTCCATCTAGGTGGCAGCAGGCTGCCCCCTAGTGTTCAAATGTAATACTAGGCTTTTGGTATTGAGCTGTGAGCACCTATGTGTCCTATTTTCTATGCAAAGGGCAAAAAACACTTGAGTTTGACACTGAATTCTCTTATTTCACCTTTAAAACAATGTAATTTCACAGTAAACCACCTTTCCCCCATAGGTAGTAAGTCCTTGTCCTGCACAGCTTTAATTTACCCTTCAACATATGCTTTTGCACTTTACTACTTAGCTTAATGTTTGAGCTTTGATGGAGAGTTAAAACTGTTAATTCATGAGTATTGAGTAACTGTGCATTCCAAAGTTTCCCTGATCCTCTTTATGGATGTAAACACAAAAATGTATGCAGAGTTTTGCTTCTTGTACGCAAAACACTTTCTTGTCTCTTGAAGAGCACCTTGGCATCCTGTGGGACTGTACAGTAAACTATTAAAGGTATGTAAGTACTTAGATGGAATACAGACAAAACACAAGCCCTCAAGCTGATGATGTAAAGGTGTATGAGATGAAAGCAACAGCCATATGATTATAGGCTTTATGTCTGGTTACATATGACTAAAAACACATTCCACTCTGCCATTTGAGTAGAATAAGAGTTCAAAGCAATTTGTCCCTGGTTTAGATCACATTTTCTCTTCAGACCTTCTCCGGGTTTAAAAGGCGGTTGTCTTGATCATCCCATAGGCCTCGTACAGAGTGTGGAGGAGCTCTTTCTTCTCATCCTCAGGCAGGAAACTTGACTTCGCAGCACAGATGTTCTACAGGATACATGAAGTCAGTAAGGTGTACTTTTCATTCACTAGTTCACTTTTAGTGTGAGAAATGTGCTTATTCTTGCCACAAGTTACATGATACCATCATACTTAATATATGGTAAATATGGCACTACAGCAAACAGCCTCTCAGATTAACTTAGCCACACCAACTTTACCTTTAGTACAATGGCGATGAATCATTAACAATGAATCTTGACACTGGACTGACTATACAGTACTAAATCACCACTGTCAGCTCTTATTCAACGTACCTTACTCCATCATTTAAGGACGGCAAAATCCATAACACCATGACAGGTTAGGTCTAAAGGTGCATCAATTAAGATTTTACACGCTGTCTGATGAATCAAGTGAAAGTGGGACAGGACATGATGTCTCTCAGCTGTGAACTACTGCTATCATTCATGCATTTCATCTCACCAGTCGTTTAAATTCCTCCTCAGTAAATCCCATGTATTTTTGTGCTATGCTGTAGTCAAGGTGCAGGGTTGAGTTGAAGATTAGAGGGTCGTCTGTGTTCAGGGAGTAGTTAGCTTTGTCCTTCATCAACCTGCACAGAGGAGGTGATAACATCCAATCAAAATGAGTCTGTGCCCACACTGACTTTAATGCAGGTTAACTACCAGACTGCCATGTCAAACAAGAGCAGCTCACGTGATGACAGGATGCTTGGTGAAGTCTGCGTTGCAGGCACTCGTCAGCTTACTGGAAACAGGACACACCTAGAATCAGACCAGCACAGGCAGCAATAAAAAAAAAAAAAAAAAAAAAACAGTTTTCTCTGTCTCCACTAGGAGTCAGTGTATCGCTGTGTGGAACTGTCACTTGGTGCTGTAACAAAGGCAGACTGTAATTACCTAATAAATCAACCCCACTTTCCATCTGTAATGATCACAATTATCAGTGTGAACTGATAAACAAAGTACAAGACATTTAATAGATTAGATAACAGGCCCACATGCACATTTCTGCATATTTGCATTTCAAATGCAACCATATATTAATGTTGCTGGTGATGCAGTCTTTTAATGAAAGTGGTGACCCCGTTTGGATAGTTCCTTACCTCAAAGTGCATCTTTAGAGCCAGCAGTTTTTTGTACAGGGTCTGGTCTTCCAGGGTTCTGTAACCATGTCCAATACGTTCAGCTTTCAATACTTCCACAGCCTAAAGTATCACACAACAGTCACAAGGAAGAATGCAGAAGGGTGTGAACCACAAGAAAATCTTGCACATGTCAGAAGAATCTGGAGGCTATTTCTAGAAGTACACTCACAACTCATGAAAATAGCCGAACTGTCGCTATGAAAGATGGCTTGCTCTGAGAGCGACCGCTTTATTTTGGCACACACAGTGCAGTGAAATAATGCTTTAATGTGTAAACTAAAGTCTGAGACATGGCAGCTGAGATGGATACAAATGGTCAAAAACAATCACAGTGCAAGTATGTGTTTGTGTAATCCTTTGCACATTTGTTGCTGTGGATGCAAAATACTCAACGTTCAAATAAGTACAATTAAGCCCTCTGTAATTTAAAGGCACTCCCAATCTGTTTATTCACCGACTTAAACACTTAACTGGCTAACAACAAACAAAACTCTCTTCTTCTTCCTTGTTTTTTTAATGGCTAACCTGGCCCAGTAGCCAGTTTAGTCATTTCCACTGTTAGCGTGTGGCCTCATTGTCTTGCTTAGTTGGTGTTGCATGTTCCACTGAGCTGCACATTGAGGGCACTTCAGTTCTCAGAAATGTCTCACATTGCTGGTGAGAGGCTTACCTCCTTCACCACAGATGCCGGGCCCACCTCTCCTGCATGAACTGTCCTGTGGATGCCACAATGCAGTGCTTCCTGTCAACAAACACAATCATAGAACACATCAGCAGCCAAACATGTGGCTTTCACATGCTGCAACATCTGCCAAGGTGCCTTTTATCATTTGGACAGGTTTTTGCACACATGTAAACTGTTTGTTTTAGAGGGAAGATGGCTGCTTGCCCTGGGTCTGTGATCAAATGAAGCATTAATGCTGACTTTGTCTTAGAGGGAAACTGATTGCTTACTGTGGTATACTCTGAGTTAATCAATCAATCAATCCATCGATAATAGCTTAAGAACCAAACTAGATTTTTCTGACAAGCTTCAGAGTTTAAGAGGAAATTGTTTTGATAGTATTAGGCTTTACTCCCATACTGTGTTGGTTACAGATAATGACATCATTGGTTTGAGACGGCAGTGAAAAACATCTGTCTGTCAGACACAGTTCCTGTTGCACACAGCCGGGCCAGCAGGCTAGCAAGCTGACTCCAGTATCCTTTGCTAAGTCACAGTAATAGTATCACCACTTTAACAGTGAACAGTGATTAATGCGGGTATATAGGAGAGCAGCACGTTACATTAATCATTAAAACGACTAAGACTCTACAGCAGGGGGTGCCCGCACTTTTTCGCCTTGCAAGCTACTTTTCAAACGACCAAGTCAAAATGATCTACCTACAGTTAAAATACTAAACATATATTTATTTATACCTTATGTAAACACAATATATGTTGGCACACCTTGCATAACTGCATGAACCTTAAGGCACACTACAGTTCAGTACTTTTTTGGTCATTAGTTTCCATTCAGTGCAAGTGATCAGAGTAATGTAGTCCAGACATCTAAAGTTCTAAAACGGTCCATTAGCCCTGGACTTCAGCTGAATGTCAGTCTGTAGTGTCATTATCTCATCCTCCACTCCAGACCAGTTCAGGTGAAACAGCGTTTAAATTTTTGATGCGAGTGAATCAACCTCAATATCTTCCATAAATGGGTAGCACATAAATGTAGAGATGGGCTGGAGTGAGGCAAAGTCTTGAAAGCGTTTGTCAAACTCTGACCGACAGTTGTCAATCTGCTTTGTGTAGCGCGCAATGTCAAGTTGCGCACATGCTTTCCGTTGTGCCTCCAGCTCTGATGCGAGGTTTTGGAAGTTCCACAAAATATTGCATTTTTCATTTGAAAGCATGAACTAAGCTGATTATATTGACACGAGATCTACCGACACTACCTTTGCAATCAACTGGTCGATCACGATCGACGTATTGGGCAGCCCTGCGCTACAGCCATGTTAGGGGCTCTGTGTGGCTGAAGTTAGCACAGCGGTACTACTACATTTAGCTATGTTAATGTCAGATGATCACTGACAATGTTAACATGTTAATGTCAGATGATCACTGACAATGTTAACATGTTAATGTGTTAACATGTTAATGTCTGACAATGTTAACATGTTAATGTCAGATGGTCACTGACAATGTTAACATGTTAATGTCAGATGGTCACTGACAATGTTAACATGTTTGTCATGCTCACCACCAAGTGTGTTTGTACATGCTATTATTTACTGATTACCATTAAGTAGAGTTGAGGCTGATGGGGATGCCATTAGTTTTGCAGTGGTTTGGTTATAAACCACAGTATTGTACAAAATAACATTTTGGTCAGAGGATGGCAGGTGAAAAGCCATGAAAGCACCAGTTAGTAAAATCATAATCTGGGAACCAGGAATGTACAACATTTTGTGCCAGTTTAACTGGAATATGTTGAGACATTTAACTGGACAAGTGAAAACTCCAACCAGCTGGTGGTGCTACAATATAACCAAAGTCAGCATTGTTCCTCCCCTGGATGCCATCTGGGCCTATCCCTGTTTCCCCTGTTAAAATTGTGTCAGAAGGTGCCAGTGTGAAACTCTGACAAGACAGTGGTCAACTTCTAAAAAACCTAAGATGAATCTCTGAAAGGAGGGTGCTGAATGTTTGCAAAGCAAGTCTCAAAACTTTGAAAACACCAGTTTGTAATATTGAAAAAATGAAGCATTATTTAAGACATTCAACTCTTATTTTCAAACGTTTGAAGCCTACATTTCAGTTTTAAAACCATATTTTGCAAATTTGAAATGTGTTTTTTTTTTACCTTTCAAGTCTTAGGTTCAGTGTTACAGACTGTGGCATCTGGCTTCATATTGAACACTCACCTCATAGGCCATCCTGTGACCAGGATTAGCTTCACAGTTGCGTGACTCATCACCTGCCAGATCGATGGCCACCACTCCCTCTTGGCTATATTTCTTACATAGCTCCACAACATCCATAGACCAGCCTAGAGAATTTAAAACACACGTATTACTACACCGTGTGGTCCTGCCAGCTCAAACACACACACATGCAGATGACATGTAAATGAAATGTGATGACAGTCTAAACATTAGCTCAATCCATCTGCATCACTATAGCCATGACAGGACTGACCAGTGTGTGATAGAAACTGCATTTGTGTGGCTGACAGTAAAGAGGACACATTCTTAATGGGCTAATTTGGCATTCTTATGTGCTTATTCACCTTCTTTTCAAGAGGTAGGCATTTTGTTGATGTTGGACAGTCTAGCTGTTTCCCACTTTTCCCAATCTTTATGCTATGCTAAGCTAAGCTAACCATCACCATTAGCTTTATATTAGCAATACAAACATATCAGTGTTTCTGGTTGACTCTTGGCAAGAATGGGAACAAGTGTATTTCCCCAAATGTCAAAAACTTCCTTTAATTTGCTGCATCACATCCGGACTTTTGTTAATGAATGGAAACATAAAACACTGTTACAAAACCAAAACAGTTACACAAATATGACACCATTCCAGATCACCACACAGCTTTCACAATCATGACGTGATTTTGTTTAGCTTAATTTACATAGAGGTGGATATTAGATACAGCACTGAAGCATTAGGATGCATACTGTTTCAATACTACACTACAGGTTGTGCAACTCTGTTTTGTTGAGTTGCACAACTCAGTTGAGTTGGTGCCACAGATGGCTGCCTCGGTTCTGTACCGGAAACAAATTCCTTGTGTGCAACATACTTGGCCAATAAAGGTGATTATCATTATTATCCTGTGATTATCTTTTTCCTAACATAGCACATATATATATTCTAGTGTGCTAATATACTGTAGCACTCATTAGCACTGTAGTGTGAAATCAATGTATCTCCAAATCATCAACTTTTCATGAGCTAAGGAAAACAGTGATAATGCATGTTTAGGTAATCTAGTGGATTTGTTAGTGATGCCAGGGGTCATGGTGGACAACTGGCATGAAATTCCTTACAGACATTCATGGTCCCCAGAGGATGAATAGGCCTTCTACAACCCCAAAGAAAAAGTTGGGACAGTTTGTAAAACTAATTTAAAACTGAAAATGGTGATGTGTAAATCATCGGTGCCCTGTATTACATAGAAAGCAATACAGCCAACACATTGTCTGATATGATGTCTCATCAATTTTATTCTTTGTTCAAAATAAACATTCACTTCAATTCTGATACCTGCAAGCAAAGATGTGCCGAGGACCACCAGTTTGCCAACATATGTGTGAGAAAGTTATTGAATTGTTTAAAAACAATGTTCCTCAAAGAAAGATAGGAAGGGATTTGGACATGTCACCCGCTACAGTGCAGAATATCATTAAAAGATTCAAGGAATCTGGAGGGATTTCAGTGCGTAAAGGGCACAAGCCTCAGCTGGATGACTGAGCTCTCTGATCCCTCAGACGGCACTGCATCAAAAATCGTCATCTTCTATAAGTGATATAACCACATGGGCTCAGGATTACTTTGGCACACCTGTGTCAGGCACTACAATACGTAGTTGGCAAAGGTCACTTACACTTCTGTGATGCTCCATTAATGCTGAATACAGAGAGATTTTGGAGCAACATATGCTGCCTTCAATATGACATCTCTTCCAGGGACGCCCATACATATTTCAACAAGACAATGCAAAACCTCATACTGCACATCATCAAGGCCTGGCAGTGGAGAAAAGGATGTGAGTGCTGGACTGGCCTGTCTGCAATCCTGACCTCTCCCCAATAGAGCATGTGTGTTGCATTTTGAAACGCAAATTGCGTCAACGGAGACCCAGGACTGTTGCACACTTTAAGACTTGTTTGCAGGAAGAATGGGACAAAATGTCACCTGACACATTTAATCACTTGGTGTCCTCAGTGCCTAAATGTCTTTCAAGTGATAAGGAACATCACAATGTGGTAAACGCTTTACTGTCACAACTTTTTTTGGAATGTGTTGCAGCATCGGAATTGAAGTGGCTTTTTATTTTGAACAAAGAATAAAACTGATGAGGTATCACATCAAATAATGTGCTGCTGGATTGCTTTCAATGTAATACAGGGTACGAATGATATACACATCACTATTTTCAGTTTTCAATTTTGATTTTACATACCGTCCCTAATTTTTCTGATTTGGAGTTGTAATTACTTTGGTGATACCTTGACTCTTCCTCTGGTGCTCCAATTGGTTGATGTTGGCGTTTAGTGAACCATCGCAGACCACTAGCAGCAGTGGAATTTAGTACAGATATTCAAGCTCTTCTCAAAATAAAGTCTCATGCCTCCCCTGACTTTTTACTTACTGCCATCATCAGGTCAGATATCATTCTTTCCAATACTTGTATCTTGATGGAAGTTTTTATTGCTCTGATTTTGGAAATTTGTGTTTTATTTTTGCTTAGGTTTATTGTTCTAGTATTGTTTTTTAGTTGATACATATTTTGTATTGTGCAGCACTTTGTGCTCCCCAGAGTTGTAAAATGCTATATAAATAAATCTTTATTATTATTACTCAGATCTATCACCACAAACCTGCACAACTAGTGTCATTCCTATGAGGCTCAGCCATACTTTGTGTTTAATGCTAATTATTAACATGCATACTAAACTAAGATAGGGGCCATGGTAAACACCTGCTAAATACAAGCTTGTTAGCACTGTCATCATCCCATGAAAAACCACTTAATCCTTCGGTTCACCACATTTAGATCACCACATTTGGAGATACATGACTTTCAGTCACAACAGGCAGATGATCATAAGCACAACAAGACTTCATAATTATATTTTATATCATATTGTGATTTCCTGTGGTGGTGCTCCTGCTCATTATCTAACAAGAATGACAGAGGCAGAGCTTTGACATACAGTAAGAAACCTTAGCTCACAAGGTTGTTTTGGCAGACAGGAGCATGAACAGGTCATTACTTGGCATGTGGCGCATGCAGCATAGAATGGACCTGGCTTTGATTTTGAAGGCCCTCTCCCCCTCACTAAGGCCTTGGTTAACCAGGTGCACCACGTCGTCTGGGCTCACGTCACCTCTACGTAAAGAATGAACAGTAAAAATGACAACATATAATCAGCCAATATAGCCTTCCCTAAAAGCACAACATGGGGTTCACCAAAGGCTGCAGCCATTCAGATACAGACTTACTCTTCCTGGTTCCACGGTATGGGATCCACTTCAGTGTTAGCCAGTAAATGTGGGCTATATCTGACCTCAACGTAAATGACTCCCTCCTTTGCTTTGTCCTCAACAAACTCATAGGCTATCCTTTTTATGGCTTCTCTGTCTCCACTGAAAAAGAACAAGGCAAAACACAGAATGGATGACATTAGGCTTTGGCTGCTAATATTATTTCAGTAATAAAAAATAATACCATTACCAATGGCTAACACATCTTCTCAACTGTGCTGGCTATCAAAATGAGTCAATACAACATAAAGTTACACACTGATGATGATATGATATAATGACTTACAGGCTATATTACATGCATTTACTATATGACCATTATCAACTGCTTCATTTTATTTAAGATATTTATTTATTAACATTGTAAAGACCAAAAAACACAATTGTGAAATTCGAGTTGTGCAGTTCCATTTGTATATATTTATTGAACAGTTAATTTAGACTGTATGTTGAAGTGGTTAAAGGTATAAAAAATTGAAAAATTAATGTTAATATTGACCAGTCATTATTTGATTTTTGGAATAATGGTCATTACTATAGTGTTCAGTAATGTTCTTAATTGTGTATTGTGGCTTTAAGAGAGTCACGCTACTCCCCGGCTTAGTTTGTTTTTGAGCAAGACTCTGAAGGGCTCTGGAAGCGCACGGCTTTCTTACCGTACATCCGTAACATGTTTTTTTGGACAGTATTCACTTCTACGTATGTTATAACTTGTGGAATGTTGCTATGTTCATTTTTGAGCAGCTAAATTAAACGATTATTAAAAGATATCATTTCTTGCAATAATGTGGAAGTGGACTTTTATGTGGCTTGCTGTAGTGAATATTTAAATTGAACATACTGACTGTTATTGTTTAGCCTACAATTCAAAACCATTAATATACTTATTATATCATAATCAAAAGATATAAATACAAACTGTATCTATATGTGTTGGCCAACATATTGAAATTTGTTTTTATGAAATGAAATTCTTCATTCAGCCTCACTGCATAACCACAGTCATTTTCATACAGTCCCTAACCAAAAACATTTGTCTGCCTTGCCTGTATAATTGTGCAATACAATACAAGCAAACAATACAGAGCAGTATTATGAACATACTAGGAGAACCACAGCTTCATTTCCCACTGTGCTTTAGACTCGGCAGCACATTTGTTCTGCATCACGTAACCAACATTGGTTCCAGCATTTACATTGAAAGCAGAAGCTCATCGCACAGGCATGAATAGCTGTTGTTCTCCAGCATCGTCTCATTATCCCTTCTCTGCACAGAACCACATGTTGCAGTACAGCTATATGGGACATCACTGCTGAAAGCTTTGCAGCCTTTGAGTATCTGAAAGACTGTATTTGGTCTTTTCTAAATAGTTCAGCCCTGTCACTGGAGTGATACCGAAAAGGGTCCCTGAATAACTTTACTCTCCTCTTGGTTTGGTTGCCATGGCAATGCTTGATCTGGATAGTAATGTGTTCCTGTTGTGCATGTCTGGCATTTAAAATACCCCCCTCCCCTATAATTACATTGCGTAAATTTCCCAGTACCATCAATCACAAAGTAAACTGTGACTACACAGAGACTTTGGATACTTCATAACTGTAGTAAATGCACGTGTGTGATAATAATCTGTGTGCCTGGACTTTGACTTCCCTCGTAAATATTTCTGTACCATTAATAAGATGGACCCTGACTCTTAATCGCTTTGCACTCCCTGTAACCTGCACAGCAAGAAAACACCTTGGTAATTATGAAGATGAATCAATAAAGGTGACATGTCAGCACTTACGCAACCACATGCATGTATTTAGAGAACTTGTCCAGGAACTCAGTGAGGGTGGCCGGCTGATGGACAACAATATGCTGAGCCATCTCGCTTGCAGTATCTGCTGGCAGCGTGATGTTGCGTCTCCTGGAAGGAGAAGAGAGTGAACACGACCAGTTCAAGGACACCGCTAAAATTTAAACTAGTACTTGGTTTCAGTTTTTACTTTCCCTGATTTGCTCTGCTTTCTTAAAAGAAAAGTTAAACTGTGGACTGTTGTTTGACTGAACTATTGACTTGTCAGCTGAATTATTAATGAAAAAAATTCAAATAAAAGCAGCTTCTGAAACTATGCCAGGATTTATTTAGCCTAGTGTTATATTCTATTCTGAAAATGTACATACAGATTTTTACTTTAGAGCCCTGCTGACACTTGATGACTATATGCACTGTGAAAGGAGCCACTCATAATGACAACCCCACAAAGAATTATCACCGGTCCCTGCGGTTCCCTACAGCTCTATGGAGCCTTTTGTTGCCTTGTACACTATGCTGCACACTACTGTACCAAATAGCAGACAGAGTTAGCCACTAGCTAGTGAACATAGTGAAGCATTCAGCAGCTAAAGAGCCAGATACTTTTCCTTCAGGGGCTGGCATGGAACAAAGCAGAGCTAGAAGAAGAATCCTTATTAGATGGACAGTACATTAATCCAGTAGAACAGAAACGATCCCAGTGCTAATGTGGCTCCATATCTGCTGAATGTGTAAATAAGCAACAGCTTGCTAGCATGTTCGCCAAAGTCCATAAGCTCATAATGTTGTTTAAAGCATGTTGCACTAACCCCTGGTGCCAACCCCTTTGTATTATGTATTTCTCTATTACAGTTTCTTGTTACTACCAGCCAATAATCACAAGTACAGGTAATCAACAAAACTGGGGAACATTAACATTTCCCTGTCTTATCTGTCTAAACATCTGTCTGAGTCTCAGTACAAACACAGAACATCTAAAGTCACTGCCTAAGAATTCTAATAAAATGAAATGTAAACTAACTTACTTGGCAACATCAAGAATAGTCTGCACCCTGATGGCTCCATCAAGGTGCACATGCAGTTCAACCTGTGGATGACAAAGATACATGATAATAAAGCATGTCAATCAAAATAAATTATTTTCATGCAAGTGGATATTGCCATACATCCCCGTCTGACTGGGCAGTGCCATGCCATTTAGAACAGAAGAACTGAAGCATGTCAGATACCCAGCAGTGTTTAAGAAATGGAGAGTAGTGACTGTATTGTTGTAGATCAGTGCAGTGGTGGAAAGACCAGCAGTGCCAGAGAAAGGTCAGAGAAGACCTAGTGTTCTGGGCTCTCCTTCCATTACAGAGAGATGTGATTTATCCTGGCAGACAATGCCTATAAATCTCCGGCCAAGCCAGCCAAGGCTGAAACTATGCCTAGAGCAGTCGGTGAGATTCCAAACCAATGACATTTAACTCTACCCTCAGTTTGGGAGCGACAACAATGAGCACGGTTATAAAAGTCTGCCTAAATGAAGGCGTCTGCCTTTGCACTGACCTTGATTTTCCACAACAGAGGTTTCATCTTTTTTCATCTTATTCTAGATCATATTCTAAGTTCTTCTGTCTTGGAAAGCCACCTCGAAGATTCACAGGTCTTATCTTCTAAATCAGTCTTTCTATGAGCAATGAGATTCTAAATAAAACACATTTTCTGTCAGATTTAGAACAGCATTGGTTATTTGTGTGTTTACGGTTTTCTCTGTGCTCTTCTTGCAGGTGGACAGGGCTAAACTGAAAAAGATGATGTCATGTACTCCCATGCACCAATCAGCATTTAGCACCATTTGAATCAGAATGTACATTTACCCCATTTTGACTGTCCAGATTCTGAGTGCATAATTATATCCACTTTATAGTGCCCTCATATTCTACACATGAATGAAAATGTAAAATCACTGTGCCCGCAAATTAAATACTGTTTAACTTTGTTAAAGTGAAGTTGGCTTCTTGTAGAATAAGAAAAGTAAACTCCAGAAACAAGCTTCATTTTTTCAAATAAAATAAATAAATCCTGAATTAGAGACTTCATTGAGGCAACTTTGTTTATTTAGTCATGAATGTTTAATAATCTATAGAAATGCTGAAGATTTTAGGGGCTTTAAAAACTGTGCATGACCACTGCAGAGCTTCATTCAGCTGTTTCTCTGAAATCCCCCAAGCTGTTTTAACTTCTTGCCTTCACCCATGAAAATTCTGGATCCGTCTCAAGTTAAAGAGGAAAGATTCAAAGCGTAACATTTTGTGAAAATAAAAGAAAGTATGATATCATCAACATCTGTTGAAGGATGGATTTGAAAGTGAGGTAAAGGTCACAGGCAGCACTGAGGGGAATTTATGGAGAAAATACTCCACATCAAAATCAACCACAATTAATAAAAATTACCATATAAAATTTTAGAGTACAGACCTATTCTGTGTATCAAAAAAAAAAAAAAATTCAACCACATCCTTCGGTGGCAATGAAACAGCTTCAAACTTCATTAACTTTGCTCAAGCCTTCTCAAAAGATACAGAAGTAGAGATGCTGCATGTGGTTCTAAAAAGTGAAGCAGCAGTATCTGTTTAGATTCTTTCCTCCTTACCACAGCCCTTAAATTATAGTGAAAGATTTTTATCCATGACCAGCAATGACTAAAGCTCAAAACAAGTTCAGCTCAGTGTTTACTTCAACAATCTTTGGGTTAAATGTTCTGAATCAAAGTGTACCATTGTTGACTTGTGGTGTTAAATGACCCATAGGCCAGTACAGCGTGTCCCTGGCTTATGTTCCTTTTTAGACACTAATCTTTCTACTCTGTTACCTTAGATCTCATAACTGCAATAAATACTAAAGAAACTTGACATTCTTTAAAAGTATTAGCTTAAAATGTTTACTGCCTTACCACAAACTGTCAATAAACCAAATAGTCCTGCTACATTATGACAACGCCAAAAATGTTTAGCCAATAATTCAATGCCAGCCATCCATAACCAGAGAGAACATGCAAGCTCCATACAGAAAAGCCTCAGGTCTGGGCTTGAACCTAGAACCTTTTTGTTACGAGGCAACAGCACGAGCCACTGCACCACCCTAACCCTAAGCTGAGCAGCCAAAAATTATCTGGGAAAAACTTTGATAATCAAATAATTGTCAGGCATCTTTAACCAAGATTACAAAACACTGAAATAAGAAGAGTTACTTGTTTTGTTTGTCATACATGATATTAATCTGAATATCTACTGTTTCTTTTTTTGACTGTTGGTTGTACAAATCCAGACTTTTTAATAGCATCACCATCATGAACGGTGTTTTTCACCATTTTATGACAATACTGACAAAGGCATCATTAGATTAAAAGAACATGAAGCTACTCGAAGATTACTCAGTAATAAAAATAATTATTTGATGAATAAAATCAATGACTGTCAGTTTCCAAGAATCCCAGATGAAGTCTTTACATGTTGTGCTTTGTCAGAACAACCATCCAAAAATATTCCAGTTAATGATATTCTGATGACACTGATGATTCAGTCGACAACTCTGATAATTGATTGTTTAGTAACAAAAACAAAACTTCTTCCAGCTCCACAAACATCAGGATTTGCTTATGTTTTCTCTAACTGAGAACTGAACATCCCTGGGTTTTGCTGGTTCAGTACAAAACGTTTAAAGGTGCAGCCATGGACCTGGAGAGATCATCTGGAAATTCAGTGTCTCTTTAATGATGATCTGAAAAAACGTTTGATGAAGCCTCTTGGATGAGAGGTGAAACATCTTCGATCTAGAAATCCAAGTCCAGTTGATTTTTTCTAAGGTTTTTTCAGTTTACTATGACCTGGATGACAGAGAATCTGCACAGACTTTAATGATGATGTGTGGGTCACATGAATAACGGACTGAACAAGAAAATAACATGTAATAACCTGTTAATCTGTCAGGTCTGTTAGTTGCAGGGCTACGATTTTCTGTAAACAAAACCATGCCCATGCTACACAGCTGTGTCCATATTTGTATAGAAAATATCTCGAGATCTGATGTTGCTACTGAAAAACAAGAAGTAATGTATATTACTGAAACAGTGACTATTTTATTGATGTGTCAGTGCTCGTGCTTGCTGACAGGGGACAGCTGGTTAACCCATCTGCAGTGTTGGGAAATCCTGGTTCTTTCAGTATACACTGCACTTCCTGTGGTGATTTATATAAGCCAGCGGTGTTTATAATGGGCCTAATCTGAATCTGCATTTCAGCAATCCAGCGGTATGCAGTTCTGAAACAACCTCGTTGACCGATTAAAGATGTATATAGTAATACTTACCATCGCTGTATAAAACAGATTATTAAGTGATCAACACCCACACAAACACTCTTACATAATTCTGTAAAGCCACAAAATATAGGAAGTTCTCATCTCTTGTTTGAAAGGCACAGTGTTGAACTCAGCATTGCAACATTTTAGATTCTATCAGTGCACTGGCTCATTAAAAATGATCCTTTAATGCTGTTCAGATGAACAAAACGGAAGTGCACTGAAAGCAGCCAGAAATACAGGAAGACTGTTGCTGAAATGATTATTGATTGATTATGGTATTTTTGTGGCTGCGGCTCAGGAGGTGGAGCAGGCCGTCTCCTAACCGGGGTTTAGAGGTTCAAAACTTGGCTTCTCCAGTCAGTGAACCCAAAGGTGCTCCTGGTGGCTGTGCCACCTGTGTGTGCGTATGAATGGGAGATAGTGTAAAGTGCTTTGAGTGTGCTTCAATGCATAGAAAAGCTCTACATGAGATCATACACCATTTAGTCTATCTACAGCAGCTTTCTGGGTTACTGATTAAACATTCAAGTCCCATTTCCTGTAAATCACCATCCAGTCTCTTGTTGCAGCCTCTCGAATGTAAGGATTTATTATCTTGGACTTATCACTATCTTCTCACATTTTAAAGATAAAGTTATTAATCAATTAATCAAGAAAACATTCTCCACATTATTAGAAATAAAAATAATCATTAGTAGAACCAGTCCTATTAACTTGAGGACTTTTTGCATTTGCATGCCTCCGTCCCGGCGATAGCTGTGGCCAGAGGGGTTATGTTTTTGAGTTGTCCATCCATCTGTCCGGCCCATTCTTGTGAATGTGGTATAACAGGAACGTCTTGAGGGAATTTCTTCAAGTGAGGCGCAAACATCCGCTTGGACTCAAGGATGAGCAGATTAGATTTTGGTGGTCACTGTCACCTCATGTTTGTCCCACTGCCTTGAATTTGACTGGTTGAGTTCAAGTTGTTTTATGTGAGAGTAAATTTAAGAGCTTTGGGTTCTGGACCATAGGATGGATAAAATGACATCTGAAAATATCACCTTAGACCTTAGGCAGTTTTAATCAGAGTACTTTACATAAGCCAAAAAAAAAAAACTAATAACAATATGAACAATAAGCATTAAATCAAAATAAAACCAATTAAGGCAAAAAACATTAAAATGTATTAAAATACATAAAATTAAAGATAAATAGTCAACAATAACAGATGACCAAAATCAAACTACAGTGCAATAATTAGCTGTAAGTTTCCCCAAAAGGAACAGGGAAAACTAGAAACCAGTCAGTCAAAGGCACAGACAACCAGCAGTTTTCAGTTGAGACTTGAAAGCAGTTATAGTTGGAGCACATTTAAGATCATCAGGAAGCTGGTTCCATCTGTGTGAGGCGAAGGTTACGTTTCCACTTTTGGAACCTAACAAGCGTTATACCCCCTGCTTCCCTTAACTGTCACCTGGCATAACCTCAGGGGTTGACAGGAACCTACCTACTTTGCTTTTTCACCGCATTTTACTGTGTAGAACACAAACCTGCAGAATTGTATCTTCTCCACCACTTTGACCACGGTCCACTCACTGAAGCACACTGTGCTTGGAATGCTAATTGTTCAAGTGTGAAGCCGCTAACATTTAACCAATCACAGATGACAGCTCTATCTTCAGTTTTTGTTTTTATAGCTCTGGAATCAAGCTGATCAGTAACTCCCATCCTTTTCTTCTTCTTGTCAAAAAAATAGCTGCAGTCTTGTATTTATTTAATTGAAGGAAATTTAACTGCATCCAGGTATTTACACTGACAGAGTCGATCTAATGTCATCATTCCACTGCCACCAGGGACTGTCCCACACACTGTACCAGGGTTTTTGTGCTTCAGTTGTCTCATAAGCAGACCATGCCATGCTGATACCAGGCTGAAAAGTGTGATATATGGCTCAGAGGTAGGTCCCAGAGTGCACTACACCACCCCCAACCTGGCCTTTTACATCACTACATTCTGACTGACAGAGAAAACCTGAACAATGGGAAGTGTTGATGAAGGAGACCCACCATCTTAAAAAAAAGAAGAAAGAAACAAGGAGATGGCAACATATTATGAAGAAATAAATGAAAGCCCATGCAGCAGCTATGTTTGCCAAATCTATGTTTGCTCTGTTGCATGCCTGTTGTTGATGTCTGCTGTGGTCACGCAGAAAACATCACAGATATGTGCTCTGCATGAGCAATGCTGCAAGTGCAATGGAAACACAAACACATATTGGGGCCAGGCAGCCCAGGCCAACAGTCAGAGAGCTGGCCTGAGTACTGGTGGCAGTGGAATTATGTCATAAGGGACCACAGTCACTTGGTTACAAAAATAAGTAAAAACTGAGTGTCATCTGCTTAACTGTGATAAGCAATGTTATTGCTATGTATGATCTGACCCACAGGGAGGACATAGAGGTTGAATAGCAGTGGTCCAAGAATCAAACCCTGGGGAACTCCATATGTCATGGTAATTCCCTCAGGTTTAAGATCACCAGTGGAAACAACATAGCTCCTGCCTTCTAGATATGATCTGAACAAAATGGGAACTGTATCTGACAATCTCGTCACCAATACTGATGTTTTACCTGAGTCAGTTTGTCATTTAACCCATTAATCAGTGCATTTGGAGACTTGTGAAGGACATTTTCACTATTCTGTAAACCAATCAGTTTATCAAGGAAATAATTCTTAAATTAATCATCAATAGGAATGATATGCTCCTGTCAGATTTAGCTTTATTTACCCTTTAATAATGTACATCATATTCATCTGAACCAAAAACCAGAATAGAAACTCAATAAAAGCAGATAATCTATTTAGTCTAACTAAAAATTAGAAGTGCAGTCATTAACAGAAAGCTGTTTGTCTCAGCTGCAACTACTCTGATTATTTATGAGTTTATTTTGCAGCTTGTCTCTGTTTTACATAACTGCAAGTAGATTTTTTTAACTGTTGCTCAGACAGAAAACAGACTTCTGAAGATGTCACATCAGGTTTCGACCATTTCTTAACATTTTAGGCCAAAATATTAATCAATTAAGTTATTTAATCAAGAAAAAGTACTCATTAGCTGTAGCCCAACTAAAATTCAGAGGCCCTCCACTTCTTAAATGTTCACACACTGTAATAATCCTGTAGCTCCTGTACTGTGCCCAGTGTCAGCATTTGAAGCATGGATGGTGAATCAGTCAAGGTTACTGCAGTAGACAATGACCTTATCAATTCTACTACAACAAATTAATATTTAATGAGACAAACTTGGAGCAGCTGCCCCTCCTGGTGGGCTCTCCTTTTACAGTTCATGATCTCTTACTCACATACACCTTGCGTGGCAACAGAAAGCCCACATTGCTTTCTCTCTGTCATATATGTGTTTCCGTTTCTCCTTCATTGAACCAATCATTTCCTCAGTTCTTATCAGCTCAGACTAGATATGCATATTCAGGCGCATGTATACATGAACACCTTATCACTTTGTGCCTGATATGCATGTCAAACTACACTTAAAGGTTCATTTCACTTTAAGGCTCTGTTATGTAAGTCAGTTATCTCTACCAGCTGTTAAAAACACCAGTAAACTATTTTGCAAAGTAATGCAAAATGCTGAAAATGATTCCTGTACTTCTATAGCAGTGTGTGAACCAGGAGAACACCAGCCACATGGATGAATTAAAAGTGATTCTGTACATCCCTCATGCACTGTATGAACTTGCTCAACTGAAAAAAAGCTATGAAAAGCTCGTGTCATTCATCACAATGCTACTGCTGGTTACGTCTTGAATGAATACTCGGGTTGTCACACCTCTGACTGCAAGCACTGGCTGTGTTTTTCCTTGTTTTAACACGGGCACCAGACAAACCCAGAGCATAGTAACTAATGTTTTATAAAGCAACAGGCTACTTCATTTCTGTTTTTATTCAGCCATTCCTCGTCTTTTTCACGGGAACTCTAACAATATTCAGTGTCAGTCATAACGTGCGTAAAGCGAGGAAAAGTGCGGCCGCCAATAATTCACCACTTTTCCATTTAAATTATAACACAGGCCAGGCTACAGTGTACCGCTGGGAAACCTACCTTTGGCTTGTCGAATACTATTTGTTCAGAGTGTTCGGCCATCGTGGAGAGGCTGAGTCTGCCGGTGCACAAAGAGCTGACGACTGGAGTGCAAAAGCCTGTCGCTGCGAGTCTGACTATTACATACATGGTCCAAGGACACGCCTTTGTTCACTCCACGGCAAAAAAAAAGCATTGCAAGCAAGTGCTGTTACTGTAGCCTAGTGGGTGTATCGATGTCCAGAGCAGCAGGCTGTGCGTTTCACTGTCCATAACGCGTATAGACTAAGGATTATCGGCTCTGGGTGGCAGCAGCTTTGCGCCCATGTGATAAGAGCTTTACCGCCGAGCTAATCAGTTATGTCAAAAAACAGAGCAAACTGGAGAGGTTCTGTTATGTTCTCTGTAAAAAATAGCAGCCAGTCCGCAATGACTTCATATGGGGAATGTGTCAAGCTTCAAGGCGACAGCAAGGGGGTTTTCAAGTCATATTACTTTATAGGCTACAAGTCAGTTCACCAGAATGTACATTTGTCTTCCTCCTTTTTCTGTAGCAGATATTCTAAATGATGAGTGGTGGAGGGAAAGGTTATCTCTTTTAAGAAAGACTTACTCCATGAAACCCTGCTGTCTCATAAACTTTTGCTTTTATCTCGACTTACATATTTTGGGCAGTTGGGGGCGTTTGACATTCTGTTTGAGGTCTGAAACACTTCAGCTATTAAACATTGTTGAATATGCACTTTGATGATGTTTTCTATTTGTTTATAAGAGATCTAACAGGGGTCTGACTGACACCAGACATAATACATGGATGTATACTGCATATGTACATTGTTGTTTGTTTATGCATAGCCTAACATACAAAATACACTGTATACAACCTTAACTTTAAATAAATTTCAAATTCTGTGAATTTGCTACAGCAAGAGGGAGCCAGAACAACAGGTCAGGGAGGAGATATCATCATCACCATTATCATCACCATCATCCCCACAATCAGAGATTGGGTACCAAGCCCCAATAGTCAAGGTCAAAGTGTTTATTTGTCATATGCCCAGTTAGGAAACCCGTTTCCCTGTACAAAGAAATTCTTACTTTGCCATCCACATGAATGCCACACAATACAAATGAAATATAAAGCAGATAAATAAGTAACACTAAATTTAAGACACTTTAAGCAGCAAATGCAGCAATATAATAAAAATATATAAGAATATAATAAGAGAATGTATGCTGCATGGGAGCTGTATGTGCAGTAGTCAACAATCAATGTGCAATTATGTACTGAGAATGTAAACAGGACAGGTAGGTTGTCAGTACATCACGTATTTCCTGGTAATAAACTCCTCAGCTGTTTAGGAGTCTGATGGCAGAGGGAAAGAAAGAGTTTTTCAGTCTGGAGGTCCTGCATTTCACACTTCTGAACCTCCAGCCAGAGGGTAGGGGCATGAACAGTTCGTGTTGGGGGTGGGTGGGATCTTTGAGGATGGAGGCAGCTCTCCTCCACACCCTGCAGTGGTAAATGCTCTGCAGAGAGGGCAGTGGAGTCCTGGTGGTCTTCTCCGCAGTCTTTACCAATCTCTGAAGGTGCCTGCGGTCGATAGCAGTTGTGCTGCCATACCAGACAGTGATGCAGCTGGTCAAGATGCTCTCGATGATGTAGCTGTAGAATAACAATAATAACAAGCCCAGATGAGTTTAATGCAAGAGCAGCTGATCTGAGACTGAAGATCATGACCAAGATAGACACCTAGAACCAAGACTAAGTGAAGTGCTTTCTGAAAGTCTACTAGAGGATGTGAATGCAGCACTACGAACAATCCCTACCATGATCATCACTGAGACCAATAAGCTGATATACACCACAGTAACCATGATCCTTGAGATGCTTGGCTATAAGTTCAACCAAGGCCATAAGGAGCAGTATCCTCCATGGAGAAGGAGGCTGGAGGCCAAGATCAAGAACCTTCATCAACAACTCAATGGGAATGTGGAAAACAACCCTAGAGGCCAACTTCAAGCCAATTGCACAAGTCAACATCAAGGCTGTGACCCCCAAACTGGGAGAGTGGCTCCAACAGATTCCAGGAACAGAAGAGTGCAGTCCTTGAGTAAATGTACTTAATTACTTTCCACCACTGATAATGACTGTGTCATTTATTTGTTTACATATAAAGCACTCCAAACACACAATTAAACTGAATTGTTTTTAAAAAAATCTTGGCAAACAGCTCTACAAGGCTGAATGTTCTTAAGGCAGATGTTCTAACATCTACACTGTTGTACTGTCTACTTTGGCTGCAGATTTAAAGTTTTAACCAGCAGCGTTCTCTCCTGAAACTGACCCTGTCAGCATCATTGCCTTGTCATGTGTGTTAGACTTCCTCTATACTGCAAGGAAAGTAGCAACTACCAAATATCTGCAGAGAGTAAGGCAAGTCCTGAATGGAAAGAGCAAAGTCTGGGCGATTAACGCATACACCCTGCCGGTCATAAGATAGATAGATAGATAGATAGAAATACTTTATTAATCCCAATCTGGGAAATTGCATACGTTAAAAGTTAAAAACAAACCCAACACAATCAAGTACATATACATAATCACATGATGAATGAAACATATGCAAATCTATACAAAGCAGATTCAGTATACAATTACTCTCAATCCAGGAATCGTCTAATGCTCCAAGATGATGTGTTGTACAAATTAATGGAGTAAGGCAGGAAAGATTTCCTATAATGTGCTTTACAGCAACGAAGCTGTCTAAATCTTTTAGAGAAGGAGCTCCGCTGTCTATCAAGCACAAATCGGAGAGGATGGTCCGGGTTATCCATAATTGATAACAGCTTGTTTAGTGTTCTCCTCTCCATCACTGCCTCAAATGATTCTTGTTCACAGCCAATGACAGAGCCAGCCCTCCTAATTAGCCTGTTAAATCTATCGGAGTCCCTGGCTGCAATACTACTCCCCCAGCAAACCACTGAGGAGTACAAGGCACTAGCAACGACAGACCGATAGAACATTTCCAGCATCTTATTGCACACATTGAAGGACCTCAGCTTCCTTAAAAAATAGAGTCTGCTGCGGGCCTTCTTATACACAGATGTGCTGTTTGTTTTCCAATTCAGACAGTTGTCGATAGTCACACCCAAGTATTTGTACTCCTGCACCATCTCCACATCCCTCCCCAAAATGGAGAGGGGCTGTGGAGCAGAGCAGTTCCCTTCCTCCTGAAGTCGATTACCATCTCTTTGGTCTTGTCCAGGTTAAGCAGCAAATGATTCTGTCCAGACCACTCCACAAACTCATCCACCAGCCTCCTGTATTCCCCCTCCTGCCCACCCCTTAAACACCCCACCACCACAGAGTCATCGGAGTACTTCTGTAAATGACATGACTCCGAGCTATACTGAAAAACTGAGGTATACAGGGTGAACAAGAAAGGGGAGAGCACAGTACCCTGTGGAGCCCCCACACCACTCACCACTAAGGTACCTCACTGGCATAATAAGCAGGCCAAAGGAGGAGATAGAGGCCACTGACATCAAGACAAGGAAGCTCCTTACAATGCACAGCAGGTTTCACCTCAAGTCCAGCATCCTGAGACTGTACACTAAGCGGAAGGAAGGAGGCTGAGGATTAGTGAGTGTCAGAGCCACTATCCAGGATGAAACAACAAAGATCCATGAATACATCAGGAAGATGGCCCTGAGTGATGACGTGCTTAGTGAACACCTCAGGCAGCAGAAACCAGAGGAACAAGGGAAGGAAGAGCAGGAACCCTCATGGAAGGGCAAACCTCTGCACGGTATGTACCACCGTCAGATAGGAGGAGTGTCTGATATCAAAAAAGTTGTACTGAAAGACAGCACAGAGGCACTAATCCTAGTAGTGGGGGACAAACAGAAGAAGAAGGCCGTAGTGATAGATGTAGCAATCCCAAGTGATAGCAACATCAGGAAGAAGGAACATGAGAAGCTTGAGAAATACCAAGGGCTGAAAGAAGAGCTAGAAAAGATGTGGAAGGTGAAGGCACACATGGTAATAGGAACATTGGGGGCTGTGACCCCCAAACTGGGAGAGTTTACATACTGCTGGGTAGTTTGTGAATTTTCCACCGGATATCAATAATGTCTTATGATTATACTGTATTTTTTGTATTACTCTGGTTTTGAAAAGTAACTAGTAACTAAAGTTAAGATAAATGTAGTGGAGTAAAAAGTACAATATTTGCCTCTACAATGTAGTGAAGTACAAGTAGAGCAAGATAAAAATACTTAAGTACAGATATCTCAAAATTGTGCTTAAGTACAGCACTTAAGTAAATGTACTTAATTACTTTGCACTGATTATGACTATGTGGTCCATTTATTCATTTATTTGTTTACATATAAAGCAGATGGGTGTTTTGACTCCATACACACAAGTAAAGCCACAAAACACAAGCAATAAATAGTTTTTTAAAATCTTGGCAAACAGCTCTACAGGGCTGAAATCAGAATCTAAACATCTGTTCACAGTTAAGAACTATGCTGTTGTCCATTTACTTTGGCTGCAGACTTAAAGGCTTAACCAGCAGCGTTTTCTCTTGAAACAGACCCTGTCAGCATCATGGCCTTATCATGTGTGTGAGGCTTCCTCTATGCCCATTCTCCATTAGCTAGATATTTTTGTTTGTTGACAGAGAAAATGTTTGGCATCCTTTTTTCCTGCTTTAAAACACTGAGAAACTCCTCAGTCATGTCATGTGTTTGTACAGATCTTACAAGATAGTTTGAGCCTTGTACAATGCCCCATTCCTTGACTACAGCTCTCTGTTTTTCATAAATTGTCAGTTTGTCCCATTCAAAAATAAAACTGTATATTGTCACATAATCTGAGAGATATATAGTCCTGTTTCCTCTGCTAAGGTTCTGTGTTTTCTACTGCCAACCCCAAACATGGTTAAAGTAGAAATGTGTTGCTCAGAGCTTTAAAATGTGGTTTGAAGAGCATTTTGAAGCACAACATGTAACTTGAGATACAACCTCCTGGTTGCTCGGAATAATCTATTGCTGCTGCTGTCATCAATTTTCACTGGGACTGCTTCCGAGCCAGTCACTGAAGTCATGTGGTGCTATTGTCACTTTGCCCCACCGTGTGGCTGTAGCCTGTTATGTTTACTCAGCAAGGAATTTATTGTGAACTCTGATTATAATGCAGCAATGTAAAGACATGGTCACTTTATCTTGTTTGTGGCTGCTTCTGCTTTCTTGTGGCCTTTGCATACATATGAATAGAATACCTGTTCATAGAGGTTAATCAGTCCAGCAGTGGTGTGGATACTCCCTTAATGGAGATAAGGGAGATTGTGCAAGGAATGACTCTTGACATAAATATCTTTTCTTATCTGAGAGCCTTGGATTCACATGTGCTTGCAGTTTTTAGGGTATACCAGGGTCAAATCAAGACTTTGGCAATGTATGTATATTATATTTTATACATAATTGACATAAAGGCAACATGGTCCATTTACTTTCTATTCTGCTGGCAAAAGGTAACAAATTTGTGTCTATAGTTTTTGTCCTACAATGCCAAAAATGCATCAACAAATAGAAAGTGAAGCCACATAACTGCTGGTGCTAGAAGGCCAGTAAAAAAGAGACAAAACGGGAATGTTGTTATCCAGCTCTCTGTGAAACAGTGCATACATGCATTTACTATTCCTGTAAGACTGGAACCAAGTGGGCTCTGTGTCTGACCGAGCACTCTCGTCTGCTGTTACTACCACTGACGAGCAGAGTGAGCATACACTGTTTGTCCAAGCTGTGTCTGACCGAGCACTCTCGCCTGATGTTACTACCACTGACGGGCAGAGTGAGCATACACTGTTTGTCCAAAATCTTATCTCATTTCAAAGTCGTGGGTACTGAGATGCTGTCTTAACAGCCTCTACTCTTCTGGGAAGGCTTTGCACAACATGTTGGAAAGTAACCACAGGGAGTAGCATCAGCATTAGTGAGGCTGAGGTCAGAGCTCTGTGCAGCTCTCCGGTACAACTCAGAAAACCATTGTATACAGGGTCATTGTCATGTTGCAAGGACCTTCCTTCCAGCTACTGCAGCAAAAGCTCACTATTGTCATAACCATTACTATACAGCAGCATCAAAGGCAGTGTTTCACTTATGTCATAGTAGTTAGCTTAGCATAAAAACTGGAAACAAGCAGCATCTCTATTACCATGTTACATCATGTGACAATTATACGTTTTACACAGGGCTTTGTGCAGAAGAATTTCTTGGCCAGGTGCAGTGACATTCTGAAGTCTTATCATACCTCACTGTCTGGATAATGTGTTTATTGTGAACATTACAGGTGAGTGTCAGATGTCATTGTGTTTGGACAGAGCTGAGGCACAAGCTCTACTGTTTCCAGTCTCTATAACAACAAAAGAATAGTTCCTAATATTCTAAACTATAGTTTTTATTTAATTTCCCATAACTGATAGGGTTCTCTGCCTTTAAAAATGTCCAGCAGGTGTCACTGAAACATAATAAAATAGCTGCTGCACATTTTGACACCTTAGGGGTCAAACCAAGACAGGCTCAGACCAAAGCAACACAAATGTACATGGGCATATCTTTGGCTTTGTGCGCCACTACACAGTGTATTGAACAACACTGCATCAAAAAGGCTGAGATGCATTCATCTGTGCCTTCAGAATTGTAAAGAATGCAGTTCCTGGTTCTTTAAACAGGAACTAGTTATTTATAAACTGGTTCATACATGTACAGCAAGTCTCATGGAAAATATGTTGTTTACATTGCTGCTGTTCTCTGTACAGTATTTACCGTTCATATTATCATACCTATCTGCATATCTATCCAGGGCCAGTTTCAGTCCCTGACTGAGGAAATGCTTTTTCTTTTCATCCACCATCTTATCACGTTGCACAGAGCTTTGTCACATCAGAGGAGCATACAGAGGTCTGTGTGATGGACGAGGCGCGGTGTCTACTTCAGTGCACTTCTAATGATCTGTGTTGGATTTCACAGTAATTCAGATCTCATTTCATTCACAAATATTAAATCACGGCTGTTTCTACCCAGTGCTATAATACAAGTCAGTCACATTGCTCAGTTCAAACAACCTCTTACTGTCTATGCTGACAAGTCTCTATTAGATATGATGCTTACATTACCACATAATTTAAATAAAATATATGACTTCTTGTAGCAGAACAAGAACAGGTGTAACTGATGACTAGCAACAAATCAGTTTCATTAGGCGTAAGAACCATAGACAGGAGTTTAAAAACAGGTGACAGAGTTAAAGCAGAGTCACAAGTTCAGGTACAGTAGCACCAGTCCTGCTACCATCAGAATATTTGGACAAAAACACAAAGGCGGTTGTTTTTCTGTTTTCACATTTTATTTATGCAGTTTACTTTTCATTTACATTTTCTGTTTTATGTCCATAATTGTGTCCACAGTGTTACAGTGTGGGGAAAAAAATCACATAGTGAAATTCTGAACAAACAAAAGGAGTATGTGTGTGTGTGTGTGTGTGTGTGGGTGGGTGGGTGAGGGGTGTTAAATAAACAAAAGACTAGGAGTGTACTGGTGATGCTCCCACCCCCAACCACCAGCACCAGCACAAGGTGATGCCGACCACAAGAGGCATGAGTGTTTTAATTCAGTTTAGAAAAGAACTACATCCTTAGAGAAACAGCTCCTTGAACGAGGGAACTATTACAGACAGACCTCTTAGTGTATGTGTTTCGTTCTCCGAGCTCCAAAATAAATGCCTGTTGAACTCACAGCCACTCTCAGCACTTTTATTTTTGTCTCCTCCAGTGTGAATCCAGAGAAAAGAATCATCAACAAAATGTCCCTATATTTAAAAAATAAATATATGGACACACAGGACAAAGCCTCAGTGAGACAGGGAGAATCCCAGTCATGGCACTGCACACATGACATTCAGATCGCTGAAACCGGTACACCCGAATGGAATACTGTTAATTATACCTGTCATTTCCACTGGTTGTTTTTAATTATTTCCATGTTGTCAGGGTATTGTGCCAAAATGTCGACCACAAATAAAACCATGTCATGGAAGTCATTTTGACTTGTCAGAAGTGTTGCTAACTACATTAACCATTGCTCTGCTTTATTCAGTGTCCCAGTAAATCGTCGCAGCGTGGCAGTGAGCCAGAGTGAAACTGAAGCAACTAAATCGAATTCAACCATCATTCATTTTACCATTTACACTTGTGGTTTTCTTACAGCATTTAACTCCTGTCTACAGTGAAAAAAGGCCTTTTAGGATGTGAGGATCACAAGGCGTGTTGCTTGCTGTGTAAAATAATTCCAGCTGCATGGACTTGTGTAACAAACATAAGGGTGTGAGAAGAAAATATCATGAAATTTTAGCAATTAAAAAAGGGCAGAAACAAATAGGAAAACCTGTCAGAATAAGAACATGTATCAAGTTAAAGTTGAGTCCAGGGAGCTGTGGTTAAATGTAAACTTGTCTTTCCTCAACTTGGCCACTAGAGGTCTCTGGCAATTTTAAAAAAAAGTTCCTGTCATTGTCTGGTTCACAGCAAGTAAACTTCTAGACTGTCTTACAGGAGTGGAGTCTCTTCCCTGGTGAAAAATGCTGGACTTTTACTTGCAATACAGTTATTTTATTGTGAAATATTGCCAATTCCAGTATACTTAAATGGAAAATATGATTACTTTCATGTTGGGGTCTGTTCCTCCTCATCTTTCTGAATTTTGCATAGTAGCATTTCAGGAGCAGCAAGCTATATCTGTAGAGTAGGTCTAAGAAACCAGGCTTTAAAAGAGTCTCTGTTACACCTAACACACACAAACATAACACAGGATGGCAGTTTAAACCTAACACATTCGACAAACATTGTGAAAAATTGCAGCGAATGTTTGCAGACTGTTTCCAGGTGACCTCTGGGAAAGCAACAGCACATCCTTACTACTCCCACACATTGGCAGCTACTACTTCATGCCATCACTGATTCATTTCACCTATAATTTGGTTATGGAGCACCGCTGTGTGTCCAGCACTCTGTTTATCTGAGAACGGCGGTCAGTCTGTTTTAAACTCATGCACACTCCAAGCATATGAAGAATATGAGGAATTTGGTACCCTTTGTTGTCCTAAACTAATCAATCACGCAAATGGGGCTGAATTCTTTCTAAATAAGCTTAAATGGCCTTCCAGCAGTAATTATGTTTTCATTCTCAGTAGATATGCCCAGAGCTGAAAGTTATACATTCCCATGCACTTTAAAGGCAATGACAGTTTGTCCTCATTACTCTGACCAACAGGGGCTAGCATAATAACAGAATCCTCAGTGATCTTCTTGAGTTTCAGCTGCCTTCAGACTGTCCTTCCTCTCACCTGAAGTTAGCACCAATCTCAGCTAAAATACTGGCACTGTGTATGGTGCTAGGAAGTGGCTGCCATCATGAATTGAACCCCTTGTTGATTCTCATTTATTTTTAGTAACTGAAGCTAGAAATGAACATGTTCTTGGTTTAGGTTTGACAGTGAATGCACACAACTATTTTTCTACTCTGTGTTGCTGCAATCAGCTCTCTGTAAACAACCTCATGAACCCAGACTCTAACAAAACAGGGACCAGAGTATGATGAGATAACAGTATGCCAGTCAGATTTATGTATGGCCCAATATTACATCCAGTGTGTCGGTGAACTTTACAGCACCTGAGGACAATGCTAACATGCTGATATTTAGCAGGTGGCCATGGATCTACAGTATGTACAGCATTTCACAGCCATCCATCATATTCTTGCAGAGATACAGTATTTCACTAAAAACAAAAACGTCAACCTCACGTTGGTATTAAAGAAGGACTAATTCTGTGGGCACCATGATTCCAGTACAAAATTTGACAGCACCGTGACCAGTAGTGGCTGAGATGTTTCAGGAAAGTGATGGACTGACCATGAATCTCAGATGAGGGAGAGATTCCTCTTCCCATTATATTACTGTATGTAACCTGAGAAAACTCTTTTTTCAGCACCCCATTTAGAGATGTAACCAAACTGACAAATGAAGCTGAACAGGTTCAACACTCTTTAGGTTTTGATTCGGCATAGGATGTCACACAGACAGTTGCTTGTACCTTTGCTGGTTCATCTGTCAGTGCAGCTGTCATGATGAGTGGGTGCGAATGGGAGCAGACACAGGAGTGACCTTGGCCCCGTGTACGTCAGGAAGTGACCTTTGGACAGGACGACCTCCTTATTGTTGGCTCTGGGTGCTCCTGTGGCAAACATTGTGGGATTTTCACACACTGAGCTGGAATGTCTGGAATCTAGGTGTCATCTTAGGGAAAACATTTTGGCTGCAGTGAGAGTTAACTACACTATGTTGGAAGAACCCTGGCTCTGTGTGTGTGTGAGTGGTTCCTACCACCACATCATGACACATTAATCATACAAATTGTAGTAATATGCACATGCACATGCACATGACTTACACAGTGAGTCCCTGACAATGTGTTTTTCACTGGTAGATTTCCATTCTGTGGTTTTCGACTCCGTCCTAGACTTCTGGTGTGAGGAAATTTTGGTAAATGCTCTATTT
This sequence comes from Monopterus albus, assembly GCF_001952655.1. NCBI lineage: Eukaryota > Metazoa > Chordata > Actinopteri > Synbranchiformes > Synbranchidae > Monopterus > Monopterus albus. Next base: position 85,422 of record NW_018128353.1, read on the forward strand.
AGTCTCTGGCTGAATAGTTAGGTGGACCTGAGTTATGTCTCAGTTCACTGCTTTGGATATATTTGGTAAGTTCAATAGTTCACCATATAACAGATGTGCACCGGTGCTGTGTTCTCTGCAGTTTCACAAGAGTTTTCAGAAGAAACACCTGGACATGTGGTAGAAGTACTTTTGCTGCTGGTCATTATGTTTATAAATGTAGAGAAAATTTTCCATCTGCTTAAACGTTTCCATATTTATCTTGTCTTTTTCCTCCCTTTTAAAAGTTTTATAACCAAGTTTTTTAACCTACACTTACACTTTTTGGGCTACCCTCCAGATTTATACCGATGTCTTGAGTGAAACAAGTGAATTAAACGTCATGCTCCGGGTGTTCTAGGGGGCATTTAATGAATAAGAAGCTGCCCTGCTGTTTGATTTCAAAGTCAATAGGACACTGCAGTAACAGTTTGAGCAGAGGTGTGCTGAAGGAGAAACACAAGAACAGACAGAAAAGAAACAGACAGAACAGACAGTGCAGTCTGAAGGTTTATTGTGTTTTGAGTGGATTAAGGGAGCTCAGACTGTGACATCTTCAGGGTGTGGTGGTGATCCAGTGATGACTGTCATTACTTTACCTCTCCAAACCCTTTACTGGAATAATGAGTCAGGAGTCAGTACAACTCAGTACATCAACATCTTTAATAGAATACACCTCACATGTGTGCTCTGACTTAAGGCTGGACTTCAACCCGTCATGGCTGATCTGCTCTCCTCATGCTAGGATACCTGTAGATCTGGCAGAACCCATGAGCCAGTGACTGGAAACCTTTCAGCAGCACACGGTGCTGAAACCTCAGACACCGATTACTTAGGACACTTGGAGCTGCTCTCTGTGTTATGTATGTGTCAAATATTGTCCTGGGAGACGACTTTAGTATTATTTGTGGCTGTTACAGCCCACAACCTGTTTATTCTGAGTCACACTCAAATCATTCACAGCTAGTTGGCACCACCCAAACCCACAAGCTGGCAGACCAGAACTATTGTTGGGGGGATATATTTCTAGCCAGCTGTTAGATATGTGTTCCCAATACCAGCACCAGCTTCTAGGATTTTAGTTGTTTAGCAGCTCCATCAAATAAGAATCAGGGCTAAAAGTGTGCTGAAACAAAAAAAGAGATCAAAATCTCAGTGCTAAGAAAGTTACTTTTAAAGTGTAATAGATTACAAATTACTACTTACCTTGTTAAAATGTAATAAGTAATGTAACTATTTTAGTCATTTCATCAAAGTAATGCAACTTATTAATTGTAATTATTTTGCTTACTTTTCTTTAAATTTTTTTAATCTGAACAATAAAGCTGAAAAGTCCTAACATAAATTCAAACCAGGCAGTGTAAACCTCACAACAGTGCTCGACACCTATTACAGTTAAACTTTTATTAAAGGTTCTTCAACATAACTTCAGGTACACAATATATTACTGTTGAGGCATGCAGGCTACTGAACGGACACCAAGCAAAGCCCTTTTCTCTATTTCAGAAGGAAAATGCTGCTGAATTTCCAGTACTGAAAAGCGTTCCTGTTCGACAAGATGATCACCGGCCTTGGCGTTGTAGCCAGTCATGGCAGATTCAGGTAATAATTAGATAATTAGAGTAATGTGTGTCGATTTGACTGAAAGAGAGGTGGTGCAAAGTCAAACAAGAAAACAAATTAAAAGCAACATTCAAAATTCAATGCATGCTGCCAAATCAATGGAGTCTAGATGTGGAGACAGCTCCTTATTAGCCATCCTACCCTTGATTTGTCTCAGCAGCTTTGTAGAAGAAAAAGAAGCTTTATTTTATTATACAATGAAATTTTATTTGGAGCTGAGGGCCCCGGGCCACTGCATGCATACACGCTGCCATCACGGTCAACTTGGGGGGTTCAGTGTCTTGCCCAAGGACACTTTGACATGTGGACTACAGGCACCGAGATTCAAACCCTCAACCTTCCGGATGGGAGATGACTTCTCTACCCACCGCACCACTGTCACAGTGACACTACAAAATAATATAGGGCATCCCTAATGCTAGTAGGAACAGTTCTTCATGTATTTCATTTTGAAGCAAGTGACAGACTGACATTACCATGCACTGAATATCAGTGTTTGCACTAAAAACACAAGACAAAATGAGACTGTCTGTGTGAAACATAACATCTGCTGCTGTCTAATTTCACTGAGAAACCAAACTTTGAACAGAACTGCGTGGTTCACATCTGTAAATATGATTAAAGCACTGCATGGCTTTAGCAGCTGGTCACCTCTGAGTATCATTACAGCAGTCTGAGTCTACACTGTATCTCTTGCTGCCTCCACTGAGGTATTTTTGGCTTGTTGGACAACGTTTCTAAACATGTGTTAGAGATTTTCCCTCCACACTAACAGATTTGATAGAGTGATTTTCTTTTCTTTTTTTTTCAAGACTTAGATCAGTGCATTCTTTTCAAATATTTACAGGACAAATAATATTTTCATTGCTTTTTCCCATAAATCAACAAGGAATCTAAAGGAACTCCTCTACACACCAAATAAAAATTCACCCTGACATGAGGGACATTGTAGAGGATCTAATGGTTTATTTTGAGGTGTCCACTGTCAGCAGAGAGTGATGGTTTATTGTCTGGGAACTTTCCAACATTTGTGTGCTCTGGAAAAAAAAAAAACGTGTTGAGCCTTCTCTGTCTGTGATGGTTTGAATTTGCAGATATGATTTCACAATGACTGGTAGTAGCTGCTGCTGTTTGTTATGGTTATTTCCTTTTCACGACATCCTCGGTCACAGATCAAGCATAATTAAACTAGACAATCAACTACAGTGGAGATAGATTAGTACCCTCTTTGTACCTGTTGTGGCAAGTCTACTTAAGGTCATTCAAATCTTGCATTCAGAATCTTATGCACTAAGAAAGGCTTGTTCCATACAATTTAACTGTCCAAGTAAAACTGATATGCACATACAATATAGACAGTCATTTGAGATCTTCTTGTTGGAACTATGGCTCACTATAATGTAATTCTTCCAGCCTATGTCATTCTTGGAGAGGATGGAAGCACATGATGTGGTGGCCAAGAAGGTATCGCTTTGAGAAAGCTGAATTTGAGGTCTTGCAGTACATCAATGCTAGCTTGCCACCTGGAGCTCACCTGCCCGGGATGCACATACTTTCCTCCTCTCTAGTTGCCTGACTGTCTCCTACCATTTATAACTCATAAGTCGATGTCTTAAATGTCCAGCCAGCTCTGTGATAAATGACTGATGTTGAAATTCAGGAATCTAGTGTTACTTCTGACTGAATTCCTTTGACCATGAATGGCTCACTTTCTGTTTCAGTGAAGAATAGTGACTAGCTGGTAGGGATAGTGTGACTGTCTCTGTGGGGTGTCTGTCAGGATGTGGGAATCAGGTACTCCTTTTCAAGGTGTTTATTTAGGATCCTAAACCTCCTACTTTCTACTGCGATGGGTGCGCCCAGATGTGTGTGTGTGTGTGTGTGTGGTCTAGGAGGGATACAGAAATAAAAATGAGTTAAGCCAACAGAGGAGTGAAACTGTAGAAGAGCTCTTGTGTAATATATCATTAACATTAACACTAGCAGGAATTACACAAGAGATAACAACTGGAATGAGCATTGTATTATCCATAATAGAAGAAACATACAAGAAAAGACAACCACTGCAGTGATGGACATTACTCTAGCAGTGTCTCGCTGTACAGAAACAGCAATAACACTAACACAGGAAATCCTGCTTCTGGGACTAACAGGCCACAGTGAAACACATGGCTAATGGTTAGCACACATAGCATATAGACATATCAGGCACATGCACTTCAAACTATCATACAGTAACATGCAAAGGCTGATGCAGACAATGGTTATAACATTATAGTTATAACCACTATCAAACACACTGTCGTTGTTCTAACAGCGACTGATATTGGATCTTAATTAGCGGTGAATGGCTGAATACATCAGAGCTGGCCCAGACATTGGTGACATAAGCAGTTAGCTAGAGAGCCAAATTCCTGGAGGGGTGCCACGCAAAAGTTTTTTTTATTAATAGTATTTTTGCCCTTCTACTCTGTTGAGGCAAAATGTCCCACTAACATACAGGTTACAGAAAACAGCCTTTATAGTAGTAAATGCTACAACCAATATACAGTATATTACTTTTGATTATATACTTTTCTTTGTTAATGCTATATGAATATCTAGTTTGCATTAAAGTGCAGTTTAGTTTGAAAAGCAAACACTGGCACTGACCTAACATTGTGTGTGTGTAGGGGGTGTGGGAGCGATTCAACAAGTTGCTTAGGGCACCAAGAGAAAGAGGGGCTTGGGCATTCCTACTGCCTAGAGACCCAGGGCTGGCCCTGCCACCTGCAGTGATGTCTGTTCACTCATCTCTCTTCTTCTTCTTCCACTGATGTCTTAAACACTTCATCATAGCCATGTAAGTCTTGGTAGCAGATGGTGTTGGAAGAACCAGGTCTTGAACGTACCTAGCAGGCTTTCTCAGCCTGTTTCACTGGCTTTGGACATGAAGTTTCTGTCAGTGAGACAGGTATCATACCACTTACCCAGACATTTTATTGGGTTTTTGTCAATTTGTTGGTATAATCTCCCCCTAGACCTGAAGCTGGAACTTGCTGGTCACTTTTCCATTTCTGATCACCATCTTGACATCCTTAGCGTGAACTCTGTTCTTGCTTATGTTGCCAAGTCATCAAGTACCTTCAGGATCCACCTGGCGTGTACAGGTGGTGAAGCTGTTAGTGTTATATTGTCCATATAGCCTCTTGGAGGTTGCCTGACTGAATTCTTTCCCTGCTGTTGTTATGACCAGATTCATTCCCATGATAAATAAGATGGGGGAGCTATTACAACCTGTTATGATTCCTGTTTCCAGGTCCTACCACTGAGTTGTAAAATAAACAGTCTGAACCCGTAACTTGAATCCTCCAAATCCTCCACTGGTGATAATTCCTCTGATGTGGTGGGGGATGAGTTAATGTTACATTGCTCTTTGTTCATTACTCTAACCATGACAACAAAGACTTAGGGCATGATAACAACACACTGAACTACCTTGTAGGTGGACTAGGGCCTGATACGCATGATAATTGTTTTGGTGCTCATAAGCAAATATTAGTACGCTTACATACTAAACTAAGCATGTCCATACTAACCATCAGCATGTCCACTTTGTTATCACAACCATGTTAATGTGTTGAAATTAGCATTTAACTCAAAGCAGTGCGTTGCCAAAGTAAAGTCTCATGGAACTGTGAGTGTAGTTTTCTGGGACAGAAACAACACATGCTGTTTGTAATAATGAAGATACTGTAGCTGTTACACTGTGTATCCTGCTCAGTACTGTTGTAGCTATTCAGCAATGAAGCAGCTCACTTATGCCCTTTCAAATAAAAGATGTCTCCTTGTGGGCTCTGACAGTATTTACTTGGATCCTCTTCCCCTAAAACCGACAAGATCACAGTGATTCAAGTTTATGCCGTCGTCGGACATACTGCCACTGCACCATGGAAACCACAGAGAAGAGAAGGGTTAAACACCCTTTAAGTCAGTTTCAGGATGAAGATTTAAATTGTGGAAATGTCAGATTTTTAAACAATCAGCTTCTACATCTGACTGATCAGCAGCCTGTAAAAAGTTTGGCAGGCTAAAATCTTACAGTAAGCCAAAAGCACAGATGCTTGTTTGACATATAGACTACTACTGTAGGCTGAAGTGTTTTCCTCCCCTCAGCTTGTGTTAAGCTGTGTATACTTAGAACACCACAAGACTGGAAAGAGAGGGAGGAGAGGAAAAAGAAGAGAACGAGCTGAGGGTGGAGGTGTGTGTATGTGTGTGTGTGTGTGTGTGTGTGTGTGTGTGTGTGTGTGTGTGTTTCGAACTGGAAATGGGCAGGAAGGAGGAGGAATGTGAAACATTTCTGATGCTGGTCCAGTGACTGTTTACATGGTAGTCAGGCCGTGACATCAGAGTCCAGACTTTATAAATGTCAGCAGGCACAAGAATGAGCAGTTAGCAAACAGCTACCCTGGTTGCACCACAGCGTCACACAGGTTAGTGAGACAGAGTTAGCTCAGCAACACAAGCCCCCATGGACCGTCTGTTCTGTGACTGTGTGATCACTGTGGCTGTACTGCTGTGTGCGGCTACACAGGTGAGACTTGTTCCTGCTTATTTACAGTGGTTAGTTACCAATGAGATGGCTGTGTGTGTGTGTGTGTGTGTGTGTGTGTGTGTGTGTGTGGGAGAGAAAGAGAGAGAGAGAGAGAAGGAGGTTCATATAATGAAGCTGATTTCCTGTGATTAATTTATTTACTTTGACTAACCCTTTTGAAACATTTTTCTCTGCAGGAAACCACTAAAGCTGAGTCTCAGATTGTACATTTCTTGTGTACTGAAAGAAATGTATCATTACTCAGATTTGAAATTAAGGCTGTAATAAACAATTTTAACTTTTTACCTGTAATTTTTCAATATCTGTCGTTTCTTTTCATATTTGGTCTATATTAAAGAATAATGAAAAATAAAATCCCATAATAATTCACTAATGCCAAAACTGATGTCATCCAATTGTTTGTTTTTGTCTGACCATTATTCCCAAACCTGAAGATACTCAGTTTTTGTCTGTGATGTCATAATAGACAGAAAAAACAGCAAATACTCTGAGAACTGAGAATTTGTTTGAAAACAACTTAATTGATTATTATTAATCTGCATCAAAAATGATGCAGATTATTTTTCTGTAAGTAAGTATACTATTTCTGTAGTGTACTGTTACATACTCACAGAAACATGTTATTAGTGTGATCATGTTGTTTTTTTGTTTAAAGCTGATGAACAGTGAGGAAATAAAGAAATTTGTGATGTCCTTGCATTACACTTGTGAGAGTAGGAGTCACTTGCCGGGCAGCACATGAAAACCAGCGTAGACTGTGTTTCTTCACAGTGTCCTTGTCAGGAAGCACCAGAGGATTTCATCTGCCCCGGTTAAGTCAGACTGGGCTTGTTCTGTTTTGGCTCCATCAGATTCATGTAATTGAAAACAACGGTTTGGCCCGACAGTGTTGGATACTGAGAATAACATTTCTTTACTTCTTCATATAGTAATGAGGATAATCATTTAGATGATGATTATTATGCTGCTGATGATAACAGAATTCTTCATACCACAGGCTGCACTGATGAGGATGTTTTTTTGGCTCACTACTCTTTGCACTAACATCCTCTAGCCTGGCTCTGTGCATGTTGTCTCAGCAGATGTGGTGCCAGCTGTGTGACAGGCCCTGCCTTTGCCCAGGTCCCTCCCCTCAGTGCCCCACAGGAGTCCCGCTGGTGTTGGATGGCTGTCGGTGCTGTCAGGTGTGTGCCCGGCAGCGAGGCGAATCCTGCACTGAGATGTTTCCGTGCGACAACCAGAAAGGGCTGCAGTGTGACTACAGCGCCAGCTTCCCCGGGGACTCTGGGGAGTGTGTCAGTGAGTGCAAGTGACCAGGCCCATGTTTGTGTGGATAGGGGCATACTGTACAAGGAGGGGGTGATAGTGCCTCAGTTAGTCAGCCTGAGCAGTATGAACAGACAGTTAAAGTTCTGAGCCCGCTCAGATAAACTGAGCAGCCTGCTGGGCAGCAGTGCTCTGCCAGAACTCCAAAACATTCATACTTCTATTTCCAGGGCTGCTGCTGACACATTTACACTAATAACTGTTCTTTGACTATAACAGACTGCAGTGACAACACTTGCTTATTTAAAAAAAGACTCATTAGTTTCTCAGTAGAGAGGCCTGGTTTTCCTCTAAAACTACATAACTGCTAACGGAGACAGCAACTCCTGTGTCCTCACCTCTGTCTGTCTGTTACTCTCTCTCTTTCATTTTCCTCTGTTGTGTCCCGCTGCATCCATTCACCTACATCTCCCCTCCCCCCTTTTTCACCTAATGTAATCCTTTCACTTCCTGAATACGTTTCCCTGTGGCTGAGAAAAAAAACAGCACCTGTGCTGCGTTTCTTACAGGTAAGGAGGATCTGGGCTGTGAAGTCAATGGCGTCACTTACCAAGACGGCCAGTCGTTTCAGCCCTCCTGTGACACTTACTGTCACTGCAGAGGTGGAGGAGTGACCTGTGTGCCAACTTGCCCTCTGACTGGCCGTCTTCCCACTCCAGACTGCCCAAACCCACAGTACGTTCGGTTGCCAGGGAAATGCTGCAAGGAATGGGTGTGTGAAAACCTTGAAAACACAGTTATTCAGGATGCCATCACAGGTAAACTTTACTGGTGAATGAATTATATTATAGATGTTAAATCCACCCTTAAAAGGACAACACATCCAACATCTTCTGATGCTGGTTTTATTATACATTTTAAAATAAATGTCTGACTAGTAGCAGCAGTGAAATACAGTATTTCACAAAATGTTCCTTTAAGTTTTATCCTGACATCAGAGCTGAATACTTACAACATATTTTCCAGCGGCAGGGAGCTGGTGCCAGATGTATCTCCACATGCACTACGACTCAATTCCTCAGCTACAGTCACTCAGTGATGATCAGTCCATATGGCACATGATCCTTTCCTCGTTTGTGGTCATGTCTGGAAGTTTTTACTGGAACATTTTAGCATTAAATTGTGGTGTGTCTGGCCAAAAGAAACCTCCCAAAGTCTAAATATAATCCCACATTTCTTCAGAAGAGTCAAAACATATTTTTCCTTGTCATTACGTTTCCTAGTTTCACAACAACCGACTGCAGCTATGTGACAATTAAGCATGAATCCATGCAGAGACTTCATTACTCTTTTAAAGGATAGTGTGTTTGTGAGAGGGAAAGAAGGGGTGTGTTAGGGAAAAGAAGCCACTCTAAAAACATCTGGAATTCTAAACACAGTCAGAATGAAACTATGTAATGAGATCAGTAAAAGAACATTTTGTTCCTGTAAACAGAAGCTGCCATGTTTTGCCTGAGAATCTCCTGATTATTATGACTTATGTACATGCTAGTTTTGGAAGGAACAAATATTTGCTTCAAATTTCTTAATTCACAGTAATCCTAAATATTACAATGAACTAGAATTTTTTAGGGCAGAAAACAATCAGATGACATTAAAGTTACCGAGAGTGAGTCACCTACTATAGGTGAGTGAGGTCAGTCGGCATCTACTTTAGAGCAGAGTTTGGTTATTGTAGTTTGGCTGCTACTTATCACAGTCAGCAGGTGAAGCTGTGACACATGATACACTTTCACATATTCTTAGTGTGTGATATCATCATCTCCACTCTTCCTTGTAAATACAGGTCCATTATTCCACTTAAAAATCAAAGAAAACAGATGCTCCTTGTAACTGCAGAACTTGCCTGAGAATCCTCACATTTTTAATTTGCCTTGAGTATCAAAGTAATCCAGTGAGAGATGTTTGTACACCCATGAGTTCCCTGCAAACAGGAACTGCTAGTAGTTAATTCAGCACACGTTTGAATATGCCAAGATGCTAAAATGTAAACAAATAGTCTAAAACCATTATACAACATTATATTTCCTGATGACATCCCCCAGAGTATCATGGGGCTGTACATCTAAAACATGATTAATGATGTCCCCCCGATATGAGGAAGTGGTTGTAGGCAGATGTTGTTGCTGTTTCCCCCAGTTTCCAGTCTTGTGCTGATTCAAGTAAACCAGCTGCTGGCTGTAGTTTCATAGTGTAGACGGGAAATCATGAACTGGGAATGTAATTTAAATTTGCTTCTTACTCCAATCATTGTTTTATTTCATTTCTTCAGCCATGCGTCCTGGCAGGTTGTCTCCAGCTCTCCCAAGGGATCACCCACTAAATAAACTGGTCCTACCTGCCTCCACCTGTGTAGAGCAGAGCACCCAGTGGAGTGCCTGTTCCCAGAGCTGTGGGGCTGGGGTCTCTACACGAGTTTCTAACCAGAATCCTGCCTGCAAGCTGCAAATGGAGACTCGACTTTGCAAAGTGAGGCCTTGCCATGCAGTGCAGCCTGCCCCCAGGACACCGGTGAGTTTCTGTCTGTGTGACACACTGTTGTATGCTCTAAGATTTTATCTCCCCATGTTCTTGTCATGGTTTTAAAGCGGTTCTGAGATAATGAACTCTGGAACTTTTAGTTTTAGAGATGATTATCTTGTGGGGACAAGCTGTCTAGTTTGATACCACAAAGGATGTGTGAAAATATGTAACTGACAGTTTAGCAAGAAACATTTATCGAAATGACTCATACAAATTTCGCTCAGAAGCACTGCTGCTGTTCAGTAGGTGCAACCAAATCTAAAAATAAAACTGCTAAAGGGAAAATGGAAAGACAAGAGCAACATGTATCACACTTTGCTGTATGTGCAGTGACAATGTTCAGTGGCAATGAATGCGACATGTCAACATTTAGCACTTTTATTAACCCTAATTATGATTCTCCTTAAATGTAATCGGTGGTTTTGTGGCCTAATCTCAATTACAACCTAATCATATTTTACCCCTGTCTTCCAACCTTAGTTTCCACACCCAGATATTGCAGAAAGTGAGGATTTTAAAGTTGTTAGCACTGATGAAAATGCAGTTGTAATCTGGGGTTTGAAGAATTATCTGATTGATGATTTGATCTGCTTTTATTTGCTTCCTGGATGTATGCCTCCAACCCTTGTTCTGTGTGTGTGGGTGTGTTGCTGCAGTGGGGGCAGCAGGGGTGGTGCAAGGCGAGCTACATGTCACCAGGGCCCATTCGGCTTGTTCACCAAGGCTGCTACAGCACTCACACCTACCAGCTCCGGTACTGTGGACAGTGCTCTGACTCTCGCTGCTGCACACCGCATCAAACCAGCACTGCTGAGGTGACCTTTAGCTGCCCCTCTGGCAGACTGCTACAGCGAGCCGTGATGATGATCCACTCGTGTGTCTGTCACAACAACTGCCCCTACACACCATTCAGTAACCCTGCTTTGTGGGGATACAGGCCCTGACCAGCCTGTAGGAGCACTGGTTTATTCAGAACAATAGGACGTCACTGGCCGAGTGGAGGCCTGGATTGTGGGAGAAACCTTAGGCTTCTTCTTATCAATGGACCTTGAAAGAGAAAATGATCATTGTTAATAAAACTGTTTGAGTTGGGATGAACAGTGATCTTCACATACAGTATGAACAACTTCAGTCTGCACTTATTCACAGCTCCTATTCCAGCATCTTGAGAAGCCATTATTGTGGTGGTTTTGACCTTATCAAGATTACTATCAAGCAACCTTTGACAGTATGTAGCACTATTGAAACGGAAGTTACAAAGTGTTTTACAGGAAAAATGAAAAACAGAGGCAGATGAGACAGAGAAAGCAATATATACATTAAGGGCAAATAGGTGCATAATCTATTGGGTAAAAGTTGTAGAAATAAGAAAACAAATTGGTTTGAAGATTCTTTTTAAAATGTGCAATGATGTGGGTTCTCTGAGACTTCCTCCATTAGAGTTCAGAGAGCACAATTTCTTAAGGTGCCTGGTGTCAACAGTCAGCCTCTGTGAATTTTTAAAACCAATCTTCAAAGTGACAAGGAGCCCATGATTCAAACTGGGGTCATGTGTGATTATTATTATATAAACATTGCTGAAAGGTTCTGGACCCTCTCCTGTCAGGACTGAGAATGTTTTCTGAGGCTGCTGCATGAGCTCTAACAGTAATCAAGATGTGATGTGGTAAAAGCAGGGCTAACTTTTTCCAGATCCTTGGGCTGAGGTTGGACTCTGATTTTCGCAATTCTCCTTAGCTGGAAACAAGAAAAACAGCAACAACAAAGCAGGACTGAACCAGATGTATGTAGCTTTGGCTTAGAATATGGCAGGTGGACCAATTAAATCAGAGTAAATCTGCATGATTGTATCTCAGCTTAGACAAAGAATTTCTTGGAATTCACCTAAAAACGTCACTATGAACTGAAGAGCATGATATCCATGTGGTCATAATAGTTTTATAGATGTTCGCATTGCTAACCAGAAATATGTGTCAAAGAGCAAAAAAAAAATGTCAGTGACTAAAAAAATACACAATTGTTTGGTAGACGTTGCCCAGAGTGACTGAGATGTGGTTTCCTGATGTGAGCAATGCAACTTTTAACTGGTACAGTTTTGTTTGTTTGATATTGCACTTATTTTTTCACTTTCAGTTTAGTTGTAAATAATTTTGGACAGATGTCTGATGTATAGTGAAAAATATTTCAGTATTTTCCATGTCGCTCATTTTAATTGTTTATCTTTTGTACAACAATATTCACAGATTTCTATAGTTATTTTGTTTATGCTTTCATTTATTGCATTCCTTTTCCAACATCTGACTTTATCATTCCTTCTTCTTCTTGCTGATGTGCTGTTGAAAATTTTACTGAGACCCACAACACACTGCTTTATCACCAGCATCATCAAATGGGATTTTACATTTTGACTTTATATCTGATTGAGGGAAAAAGGTGCAGCTTTTCATTTTTCACATTTTGATCACAAATTTTTAAAGATGTAATTGTCTTTCATTATTTTCTTGATTTGAGGACTGCTTCAGAACATGTCTTGTCCATGTCTCCTTGCTCCTAATCATTCGTATCCGAGTGGTTAACTTAACTAGCATTTAAATTTTACACGTTAAAATGTGTAAACTCTTAACTGTATGATTACATTTATATTATATTCCATTAAATTTTCAGCATTACGGTATACTTCATGTATAAATCTAACATAAAAACCCTGGATAAAGGATAAACCTAGGATAAAAAAGGATAACTTACAGTACAAATAAGGAGACAGCTAGGCTAGCAGCTCTGTACAGTGATGCTTTGAGTTACATGCTAACGTCACTGTGGCCTGACAAAATTGAACCGGCACAGAACACAAATACTTTTTGAGTTCTTTATTTTGAATGATAAAATTGGGTCCAGTAAAACAGTATGAGCTGACAAATAATAAAAGACAAAAGCTGTTGGTGAGCTACAAAGTCCTTTTATTTAAACCAGGTTTCTGACTTCTCTATGCACATCAACAGACTTATCTAGCCTGGTGTCATACTTATCTTCAGTATAAAAATAACAAACAAGACTAAATAAAAGACCAAAAGAAATTAAGATGACCCAAATAAAATAACATGTACTTTTTTTGTTGAATACCTACTATTCTAATAAAAATGCACTGCAGCCACTCCACCCTCTAGTAAGCACAGCAACGGACATACTGGTACACAGTCATCTTGACACCGATTGACCTGGATATTTGCATGTGACAGCGCTACTCACTTACCAGTACTGTAGAGGGTAAAATTTATGGTGACAGATGTGTTGAGTAGAGGTGGGCGATACTGTAAAATTTGGTATCGATCCGATACCAAGTAAATACAGGGCCAATATCACCGATACCGATACCGATACCGATATTTTTTTTAAAGCACACAATATAAATTACATTCACTTTCTTGTATAGGGGATATCAGTGTTTAACTTAAGAGCATATACATTAGACATCAGAAATGTAACATTTCTCCTGCTAGCCTAAAACATAATAATGAATGCGGAGTTAAAATAAAACCTAACTGTACAGAAAGTCCGTCTGCAGTAATCGATGCACGACACACTCCGCAAATCCCACGGGTCACACGCTGGAACTAAAATCTGTAAACATCCAACATATGCATCGCTATAAACAAATGAAACTTACAGAATTACGTACACACAACACTCTTAGGCGACTGTCAACTTACATTCGGTTAGTACAAACTCGCGGTGTACAAGATTTACCTTCAACAACCAATTACAGAACTTCCGCTGAAATACCGCTTCAGTCAGGTAAACACACATGGCTTTTTATGTTTCCCAGAATCCAATGGATTGATACCCAGCATCCTCTACGTTCCCAGGGTTACTTCTCTAAAAGCGGTAGCACCCCTTTTTCCATATCTAACAGGTGCATTTCCACCCGGCTACATATCACATATAGATTACTGAATGTAATAATACGAACACAATGGCTACAGCTATGCCTCCTAAGTAAAGCTAGCTATCTGGCTGATTAGAGCAGTAGCAGAGCCCCCTCACATCTCTGCAAACATCTAAGCAATTTTATATTTGGCATTACTTAGATAGACTGACCACACATTTGAAAACAAGATGGTTATTTTCTTGCCTGAAAAAACATAAATGTTTAATGAAGTGGCATAATAATAGTCTGAGGACGACAATTACAACAGCTCTGAGCCTGTGCCACCACCGTGGGAACATGGGATAGTGTAGTGTCCACTGCTTTCATACTACAGAGTTGTGTAGGTCATCCGGGTACGACTCGCATACATATTTTTCCATATTAAAAATTCATACATACTACTTACTGGGCATGCACGCTGTTGCCTACTACATAGTAGACAAATAGGCAATTTCTGTATCTGCAATGCAGTAGACAAGATGGCTTCCTGCTTTTCCAGTCTCTCTCTACTCTATCCCCAATGTCCTTTGCACTCGAAGGGATACCCAAAAGGCATGGTGTCCTCTGGTGGTGTTAATGAAAAATACAGCACTATTTCCCACCTGGTACATCAGCATGCCAATATGCTTACAGTGACAATATAATGTCTTACTCAATTACCCCTGAAATAGTCAAGATACAGTATATCAATCTGAACTAAAGTGGTGAAGTGACTAACTGAAGCACATTGCCATTTTTGTTTAGATCCATACCACAGGGCTAAAGATCTTTCTAAACTATAAACAGCAGAAAAAATGATTTAAGATGGTAAATAGTTTACATTATAACTGTCTTTACTCATGTTTTTATACTATTTATCGCTGCTTTTTGGATTTTAACTGTCTTTACTCATGTTTTCATACCATTTATCGCTGCTTTTTGGATTTGAATCATTAATAAGAGCAATATTTGGGTTCCGAATTTGTGCAACTTTGTTTTGGCTGGTGTGTATCCAGCCCAAACACTGTTATTGTTACTGATCATTTGATTAATAAATGTTTACTAAATAATCTGATAAGCACAAATAACACCTTTAACGGCAACATTTGTTACTATAAACACGGAGTACACGACACAGGGCTCAACACAGGAAACATTCACTTAAAGACACATACTGTAAATATGTTTCTGTCTGTAGAGAAGACCAGAGCACGCAGTGGGACCAATTCTTCTAACTGCTGCTAAGAAGACAGTGAATACTAGATCTTGGCTTCACATCAGCTTGGACTTTACAGGCAGATTCCTCTTACAATTAAAATATTAGTAAAATATTAGGATTAAATCAAGCAGTCTCTGCAATATTACGAATAACATATCTGCTGATGTTGATATACCCGTTGATGGGTATTAAGGCTACTGTAAAACTGTATGTAAAATGACATCATCATGCAGTTCAGCAGTGGAATTTCTGGTGGTCATATGACAAAGAGCTAAACTGTATTCAGTTGCTATTTCTTGTAAGGGACTGTCATAAGAGTCAGAAGAATAAAGAAAATGTACATGTGAAGCCACACACAAGTGCATGAACTGTAATTGTAGTCTATGCTGTTACCTGGTATCAGCATGGATTCACATGAGATGACTTTGAGCTTATATTTTCACTTGAATTTGTAATGTCTTGTATACTGACAGGAGCAAAACCTCGAGTGAAGAGCATAGAGCTCAGTGATCAAAACAGGAAGCTTTCTCAGAAAGACACATATGAATATGATTCACACTGTGAATCTGTTTCTGTCTGCAGAGAGGACCAGAGCTACCACTGAAATAAGGAAATCTACTAACTGCTCTCTAGAAGACAATGAATACCACATCTTGTTCTCCCATCAGCTTTGACTTTACAGGCAGATTTCTACCTCCTGTTTTCATCTTAGTGTTCATCATCGGTCTGGTTGCTAATGGATGGGGATTGAAGTCCTTGCTGCAGAACTGGAACAAACTAAAAATCATCAGTGTGTTTGTTCTCAACCTCGGCTTTGCTGATGTTTTGTACCTGCTCACACTCCCATTCCTGATGGTGTACTACTTTAAGGAGAGTACATGGACCTTTCTACAGTATATCCATCACAGTCTGGCTGCTGATGAGTGTTCAGAGTCTTCCAGACATGTTTTACACAGAAACATATAGAAACAAGCCTACGTAGCTGTAGTCCATCTAACGAGAGTGATGGGAAGAATAACTCTTAAGCACTCTGTGTCTATCTCCATCACAGTCTGGCTGCTGGTGAGTGTTCAGAGTCTTCCAGACATGTTTTACACCAAAACATACAGAAACAAGCCTGGGAAATGTTACGATACCACCCATAACAACTATGTTGAGGATTACCTGAAATACAGCCTTGGATGGACACTCAATGGGTTTTGTAACCCATTACTCATCACATGGGATGCTATGGACACGTGATTGTCATTCTCTGCAGGAAAAATACCACCGACAAAGTACTGAAACAGAGATGCTTGAAGTTGTTGTTTATCACGACTCTTCTTTTCACTGTGTGTTATATCCCCTTTAAAGAACCTCAACCTCTGGTCCAGAGTTTTGTCCAAACAGAAAATATATCATAAATGGTCTAATGGTGTCTACATTGCTCATCGAATCAGTCGTGGCTTTGTGTGTCTGAACAGTGCTCTCAACCCTTTGGTTTACCTCCATGGAAATGAAGACATTCTTACTCAGCTTCGAGGACTACTCCAACAGACCCGTCAAGCTGTCATGCGGCTGTCCATCACCACCAGTTAAGTCTCCCTGGTACATGCTCTCAACCCTTTGGTTTACTTCCATGGAACTGAAGATATTCCTGCTCAGTTCAGAAAGCTGCTCCAACAGGTTCATCGGTTGTTTAGCCGTCCACCCTGACAAACTCCTGCAGCATGCCCATGACACCAAATTAGAGCTGCCACCTATCCCTTAAAATATGGATTTGTCCTGTTTTGATAAATAAAATGCTCTGGCCTGTACTGAATATGGGACATGTACCTGTGCAGAAAGATGTGGCAGCTCATGTGTAAAAGAAGGCCATGTGCAAGCAACTTCACGTGGGTTCTTATAACTACTTCAGGCTTGCTTAAAATATGCGTTACTGAATAATAAATATTGATTATTTACTACATAGAGTATCTTCAACATTTGACTGAGTCTGCAATGCAAATTTGAAATATACACTTTCATTACTGTATTTGTAATTAACTGTATTTTAATTTATTTATTTTACATCATACTAAAGGGTATTTGACCTTTAAACATCTTAATATTACTATAATTCAGTTCTTACTACATTTTCAATACATTCACAATATTTTGTTTGCAGAAAGACGTGCTATGCATTGTCCCTAATTCCCCTAATTACATCTAAGAGAATTTCCTGCATAGGTCTTTGTGATTTTGCACTAATTATAAAGAATACTGGCTTTTGTTTGAAAGAAAAGTTAATTTTAAAACCAGAAACTTTAACAAAAATATTTTTTCATATATAAAGCCCTGCCTTCAGACAAATTTTAGCTGTTCAGCCAAACCTATGTGTTTCAACAGGCTATTATATCTTTGTCTGTATTTCTGTTATCAGAGTGGGATCAAGACCACTGCTCCCAGTGAGTCTAGTACAAGCACCAGTCAGATCTTACAGCACAAGAGGTGGACTGAAGGAAGGAAGTTTGAGCTTATTTATCACGATAATGTTATAGATTTATTTTCTGGCTGTAATCACACAGTCTGTATAGCTGCAAAACCAGTTATAGAGAGGAACATGAAAAATAAGCATAGTGTTGACACATTTTATTGTGTTCACTCAGTTAAATGGCCATTTTGGCCTCTATTCACGTTTAATGTCTGTCTTCAACCTGGATTAGCTCGTTTGTCTGTGTCACAGACCTCCGTTGTTGTTCAAAAACAATTAAAAACACATCAGTGAAACACACACCACTGGGTGACAGGTTCCACCTTTCTTCATTATGAAACAACAGACCAGTGTATATGTTGCCCCAAAAGCTTCAAATGACCATAACTTTTTACAGCGTCTGAAGTAAAGCAAGACTTAACTGTGCATGGGTGAGATCGTAAAAGCACGAACAGCTGGTGGGCTGTAGACAAGGAACATGTCACCCAGCGCAGTGGTGTGCACATTTTGCTGTAAGTGCTAAATAAAAAGAAACAATAATTACCCTCAAATGTATTAAAACTAAAAGTAACGAGGCTGATTTGAAAATATAAGGAGGAGAAAGCACATATTTAAGTTAAAATGTAGGGAGTAAAAGTAAAAAGTTGTCAGAAAAATAAATACTCAAGTACACTGAACAAAATCAAACAAAGCTGTCATTCATACAGTGTGGCTTCTCTCACTGCAATAGCTGAAAATTGTTCACTGGTTCATTTAAACTAAATTTCTAAGCAAGACAAGACAAAAAAGAAGGAAAGTCCAAATCACTGTCAAGATTTACAGTAATCCAAAATCTTTGTTGTTTATATCAAAATTTAGTAGAAAGGAATGTTTGGTGAGATCATGTTGAAAGGCATGAGCTGTAAGTGGTCCAGAGTTCTGTCCAAACAGAAAATATGCCATAAATGGTCTAATGGCGTCTACATTGCTCATCAGATCAGTCGTGGCCTTGTGTGTCTGAACAGTGCTCTCAACCCTTTGGTTTACCTCCATGGAAATGAAAACATTCTTACTCAGCTTCGAAAACTACTCCAACAGACCCGTCAAGCTGTCATGCGGCTGTCCATCACCACCAGTTAAGTCTCCCTGGTACAAACTGTTATGTGGATGAGACCAAATACATGTGTTGAATCAAATGGCAAAATAATGCATGTATTGTACTGGGTTAAAGTTTTGACCCATGTAGTTGTCATATTGCTGGTAACATGCCGGGGGGGAAAAAGTTAATTTTATTAAAACTTCACTTACACCATTCTGACAGCTACCGTTTACTTTCAGAAAGATTTTCAAAGAGAACATGACTTTGTTGGTGGAAGTCTCTGTGCTATATAATCTGGTATTGTTAAATCAGGAAGTTCAAGTGAAAGTATAAAAATAAACATGCAAATTACATGACCTTTAAAGGGTACAACACATTTGCTCACTGCAAATCAGGCTCATGTATGCAGAACAGGAAACAGAGGTACAAGTTTAAAGAGCCCATGGCATGCTGCTTAATGATTTATTCTCCCTGCCAAGCAGTGCTGTCTGTGATGGTAAGGTTGTTACAAACTACACAAGAATCTCTGAATACACACACTATGTCATCAGTGGAAAACAAAAATACATAAGCCTATACAGTATACATATATCTTGAACATAAAAGAAGTGAACATTACAATGTCAGTATTGGTATTTATGTCAAGGGAAGGACCTAAATGCAGAACACAAAGTTGGAGTAAAAGTTTGAGATTTAAAGGGGTTCAGGAAGGGGCAGGGCCACTGGGAGTGGTGAAGGCAGCTGTGGTATTCAGGTGAGGGCTTGATGCTGCCTCTGGACCACCCGATGTTGACAGACACTGTTCTCACTGGCGTTGCTGGTGTTTCCAGCAGTCTCCCATGCAGGTACTGTCCCAGCCCTGCTTGGCTTCCAAGAGGATCTTCGCTGTAGGTAGGTAGGTTTTACACAGGCCAGACAATTGATAACAGAGAAACACCACAAAAGGACATATGTGGATGCTGGAATCCGGTAACGACACTGCACAGTCTCGGGAAAAAAAAACAAACAAAAAAAACAGCAGCAAAGTATACATAAGCAATAAAATGCCAGAAGAAAAACAGTCCTCCTCAGCCAGCTAGAAAAAACAACTAAGAAACAAAGAGCTGCAGAGATGCAGAAACAGAGAGGGCAGAAACACAGGCAGAGGGCATCCAGAGCCAAGAGCATGCAACAGGCTCAAAAGTCACAACTAGACAAGACCGGCAACTTACAGCACCAACAAGGGCAAAGCAGTTGGAGAGTCAGAACAGGCAGAATTCATGTCTGGTAAAAGGCAGCAGCAGGCAGGGAACAGGTCAGGTAACAGAATGGGAACAGGGGATGGCTGGACAGCACTGCAGGGCAAACAACAAGTGCTAGGCAGGCAGAGAATAACAGACAGAGTACAGGCTAGGTAACAGGCAACTGAGTACAGCTCTTGTAATAGGTCTTGGGGTGACAGGAGCAAGAGATTGCCAGGCAGCATCACCTGCAACAACATTTAACAATTAGGCAAAAAGAAAACTGGAGGAGGAAGGTTATATAGCCAGATAACAGGTGGCGTCACTGAGCCACTCATTGACTAGCTCCTGTACTTTGGATATTTTAGCCAGTGAACTCAAACTTCATAACAGGAAGAACAATACAGTTGTAAGATGCACCAGATGGTCTTTTCAGTCATGAAAACTTTTGTTACTGTTAATACAAACTGTCACTGGTGCAAGAAGATACACTGTAAAAAGCAGACTACTGTTTTACTGCTGGCACTAGTATTGCTACAATATCACTTCCCAGCACATCTGAGCTCAGTGACTGGATGCTTGTGATGAGATGACACAAGTAACTTTACAGCAATGCAAATTTGAAAATTTGTGCAATTTTACTTTACAGCCTGATTAGTGTGGTTTGATTTAGTGAACACAGCCAAAAATCAAATTCACATTCCTTTGTTACAACATTCATGTCCATGCGCTCAGGCCGTGCTCGCCAGCAGATCATCCAAAATCTGCTCACACATGTAGAGACACAATTTCAGTTGAATTTATAATTTCCTGTATACTGACAGGCGCAACACCTCGAGTGAAGAGCGTAGAGCTCAGTGATCAAAACAGGAAGCTTTCTCAGAAAGACATATATGAATATGATTCACACTGTCAATCTGTTTCCGACTGCAGAGAGGACCAGAGCGACCACTGAGATAAGGAAATCTACTAACTGCTCTCTAGAAGACAATGAATACCACATCTTGTTCTCCCATCAGCTTTGACTTTACAGGCAGATTTCTACCTCCTGTTTTCATCTTAGTGTTCATCATCGGTCTGGTTGCTAATGGATGGGGATTGAA
>NW_018128353.1:114626-149112 GCF_001952655.1 Monopterus albus
TGTCCATCACCACCAGTTAAGTCTCCCTGGTACAGTGCTCTCAACCCTTTGGTTTACCTCCATGGAACTGAAGATATTCCTGCTCAGTTCAGAAAGCTGCTCCAACAGGTTCATCGGTTGTTTAGCCGTCCACCCTGACAAACTCCTGCAGCATGCCCATGACACCAAATTAGAGCTGCCACCTATCCCTTAAAATATGGATTTGTCCTGTTTTGATAAATAAAATGCTCTGGCCTGTACTGAATATGGGACATGTACCTGTGCAGAAAGATGTGGCAGCTCATGTGTAAAAGAAGGCCATGTGCAAGCAGCTTCATGTGGGTTCTTATAACTACTTCATGCTTACTTAAAATATGCGTTACTGAATAATAAATATTATTTACTACATAGAGTATCTTCAAAATTTGACAGAGTCTGCAATGCAAATTTGAAATATACAATTTCATTACTGTATTTGTAATTAACTGTATTTTAATTTATTTATTTTACATCATACTAAAGGGTATTTGACCTTTAAACATCTTAATATTACTATAATTCAGTTCTTACTACATTTTCAATACATTCACAATATTTTGTTTGCAGAAAGACGTGCTATGCATTGTCCCTAATTCCCCTAATTACTTCTAAGAAAATTTCCTGCATAGGTCTTTGTGATTTTGCACTAATTTGCACTAATTATAAAGAATATTGGCTTTTGTTTGAAAGAAAAGTTCATTTTAAAACCAGAACCTTTAACAAAATTATTTTTTCATATATAAAACCCTGCCTTAATATAAATTTTAGCTGTTCAGCCAAACCTATGTGTTTCAACAGGCTATTATATCTTTGTCTGTATTTCTGTTATCAGAGTGGGTTCAAGACCACTGCTCCCAGTGAATCCAGTACAAGCACCAGTCAGGTCTTACAGCACAAGAGTTGGACTGAAGGAAGGAAGTTTGAGTTTATTTATCACGATAATGTTATAGATTTATTTTCTGGCTGTACTCACACAGTCTGTACAACAAACTGCTGCAGCTTTAAATTGCTCTACTAAACACATATGGCTCAGTTATTAACTGACTCAATCAAATCGACCTTTAGGGGGCGATGGGCTTCATAGAATGTCCTCCAAAAACTGGTCACATCTGCAACTTGTGTATCATTACCTCCAAGTACAAATCAGTTCAATTAAATAATTAGTTAACATCACAATGGAAATTTAATTATTGCTCTACTATTTCAGTATATAATTCATTTACTGGCTGATAAGTCTGCAGATGCCAATTGTATTACTAACAGTAAAATACTGTAGCTTTAATGTCTCTCTGACATATATTATGGTTCACCAGCATGTTATAAACACAACTGTGATGATTAAAAGTTTAGCAGAGTTATTGCTTTAGCTGTATGAACTGGAATGAACAGGCCATCAAAATACATGCTTTTTAAAGGGTTACTGTCGGCTCAGCACTTCTATGTGCATGTGGAAGGCACATTTTGACATGTTTTTAGTGTTAATGTTGTAGTTTGTATGATGAGGGAGGGACAGTGCCTCAGTGGTCAACAACAGGCTGGATCGACCTCCAGCCCAGGATGGAGTTTCTGCGTGGGCTTCCTTCTACAGTCCAAAGACGTTCAGCCAGGTGAAGCAGTAAATCAAAATTGCATGTAGATGTCATTGTTAGTCCAAATGTCTGGCTATCGGCTCTGATGCAGGACTGTTGTTTTAGGTGTCCTAGTTGACTGGCTCCTGTACTTTGGGTATTTTAGTCAGTGAACTCGAATTTCATTACAGGAAGAACACTCACAATACAGTTGTAATATTCACCAGATGGTCTTTTTAGCGACTTACAGGGACATCACATGGGTGCAGGGTAAGAAAAACTTGATTTAGTCAGGAAAACCTTCATTACTGTTAATACAAACTGTCACTGGTGCAAGAAGATACACTGTAAAAAGCAGACTACTGTTTTACTGCTGGCACTAGTATTGCTACAATATCACTTCCCAGCACATCTGAGCTCAGTGACTGGATGCTTGTGATGAGATGACACAAGTAACTTTACAGCAATGCAAATTTGAAAATTTGTGCAATTTTACTTTACAGCCTGATTAGTGTGGTTTGATTTAGTGAACACAGCCAAAAATCAAATTCACATTCCTTTGTTACAACATTCATGTCCATGCGCTCAGGCCGTGCTCGCCAGCAGATCATCCAGAATCCGCTCACACATGTACAGACAGCGCGGCACATGGAAGAACCCTGAAGAACACAAGAGAAACACAGTAGAGTTATGGTGTGAAGCGTCTGTCACTCAAGGTGTGAACCTGATTGATTTATGACTCTGACATCACACTTCAGAGTCTAAGCACCGCCTACTTTAGACACGTTGTTTCCTCCCACAGCAGAACCACCCATGCTGTTTACTGGACAATATTATTTTACAATGTGCATGTGTCTACAATAAAATCACACCTGGCATCAATAAATGGGAACAACAAGCTAGCCATCATGCTTTCATATCATCATCAAAGGATTATATTAGGCTCTCCCTAGCAACAGGTCCGACCCCCAGCACTGCTGAAAGCCATGTATGACAGGTCCTCTCAGCGCTGATCAATTTCAGGGTGAATTGCGGGCAGTGTTCGACCACCCCGACTAGGCCAGTAATGCAGCGCGGTGCCTGCTCGCCCTCCGCCAGGGACCGCGCAGTGCGGCTGAATTTGCTATTGATTTCCGTATTCTAGCAGCCGACACGGGGTGGAATAACACCGCCCTGAGCACCGCATTTATAAACGGGCTTAACGAGGGGCTAAAAGACGAGCTGGCCACCCGTGATGAACCAGCCAGTTTCGATGACCTAGTTTTGCTGGCTATCCGTATCGATAACTGACTGCGGGAGCGACGCCGAGAGCGAGGGCACCCCTCCATGCTGCGCCTGCGGCGGCAGTCAGTTGTAGATCCGGTATGTTGTCAAAAACCGGTACCTACAGGGAACCAGTCACCGCCCCATGAAGAGCCTATGCAGCTCGGCCGCACCCCCCTCTCAGCAGAGGAGAGGGCTAGACATCTGCCTGCTAACATATGCCTATACTGTGGGCAGCCAGGGCACCGCATTTCCCATTGTCTGGTACGGCCAAAAGGTCGCGGCCACCAGTAAACCCAGGGTGGTTGGTGGCCCAGTGTCAAGTCCCTGGCATATCCTCAACTTGTCTCCGTCTTCCCGCGCTTATCCGTTTCAATTCAGATTCCCTTGCTCTGACAGCCTTAGTGGACTCGGGGGCGGACGATAGTCTTATGGACCGTAATCTGGCAGACCAGCTCGGTCTACCGGCTGAACCACTTGACAAACCGGTAATTGCTTTAGATGGCCACTTTCTGGCAAAAAATAACGCATAGGACTCTACCTGTTCTCCTTGTCATCTCTGGAAACCACCAGGAAGAGATTAGTTTCAATATCATCAACGCCCCCCACTCACCTCTAGTCTTAGGTTTTACCTGGCTCACATGTCACAACCCACACATCGACTGGGCCGCTGGGACCGTGCTGGCATGGAGCTCGCACTGCGCTGCTCATTGTCTTTGGTCCGCTGTTCCTCCGACCACCGGTACCAACCACGATCCTGTCCCGGAACCGGTGGACCTCTCCCAGGTTCCACCAGCTTATCATGACCTTGGGGGGGTCCGTACGACTGCAGCATCGACCTCCTTCCTGGGGCCCCACTTCCATCCAGCCGGTTGTACAATCTGCCTAGACCAGAGAGGGAAGCCATGGAGCAGTACATCCACCAGTCCTTACAGTCTGGGCTTATCCAACCTTCTTCATCTCTGCTTGGGGCCGGCTTCTTTTTTGTCGGGAAAAAAAGATGGGTCCTTAAGGCCTTGTGTTGATTACCGTGGCCTTAACAACATCACAGTAAAAAACAAATACCCGCTTCCACTCTTAAACTCAGCATTCGACTCCCTCCAGGGAGCCACGATATTTACCAAACTCAACCTTCGTAATGCCTATCACCTTGTCCACATACGTGAAGAGGATGAATAGAAAACTGTGTTTAAGACACTGCTGGGACATTTCGAGTACCTAGTCATGCCCTTTGGGCTTACTAATGCCCCGGCTGTCTTTCAGAACCTCGTTAATGACATACTGCGTGATTTCCTCAACCGTTTTGTGTTCGTTTATCTCGACGACATTCTGATTTTTTCCTCATTCACCACAGAGCACACACTACATGTCAGGCAGGTGCTTCAGCAGCTCCTGGAGAACCAGCTTTATGTAAAAGCAGAGAAGTGCGAGTTTCACGCAAGCACGGTGAGCTTCCTGGGTTTCATAATTGAGCGGGGGATGATTAAAGCAGATCCAGGGAAGGTCCGCGCTGTTGCGGAGTGGCCGGTCCTCACCAACAGAAAGGAACTACAATGTTTCCTTGGGTTTGCTAACTTTTACAGGCGTTTCATAAGAAATTATAGCACCCTTGCAGCACTGCTCACCAAGCTGACATCCACCACCTCCAGGTTTAACTGGTCTACTAAAGCTGACATGGCCTTCCGACAACTCAAGGACAGATTCACCTCTGCTCCCATTCTCACATAGCCGGACCCCACTCGCCAGTTCATTGTTGAGGTGGACGCATCAGACACTGGGGTGGGAGCCGTACTCAGTCAAAGATCTGAACACGATAACACTGTTCACCCTTGTGCTTTCTTTTTTCGGCGACTCGCCCCGGCTGAACAAAATTATGATGTTGGTAACAGGGAGCTACTTGCCGTAAAACTCGCCCTAGAGGAGTGGAGATACCTCCTGGAAGGAGCTGCGGTTCCATTCATCGTATGGACTGACCATAAGAACTTGGCTCATCTCCAAACAGCTAAACGTCTCAACGCACAACAGGCGAAGAGGCACTTTTTTTTGATAGATTTAACTTCACTATCACTTACCGACTTGGCTCCAAAAGTCAAAAGCCTGATGCACTGTCACGGCAATTTGGCCCCACATCTGACTGTCACAAAGATAACACCATATTACCCAGATCCTGTGTTATCGCAGCTGTTACCTGGGACATCCTGCAGAAGATCACCAAAGCACAAGCAGGACAGCCAGACCCTGGGGGAGGTCCTCCCGGTTGCCTTTATGTACCTGACGCCGTGCGCTCTGATGTATTAAACTGGGCCCACACATCTCGGTTTTCCTGTCACCCAGGCATCAACCGCACACTAGCAGTGCTCAAACAACGTTTCTGGTGGCCCACCTTAGATCAGGATGTCCGGCAATATATTAAAGCTTGTGTAGCACCCTTCTCACTCTACCTAGGAGGGGCACCAACTAGACGAGTTAGAATGAGGGGTGCTTGGGTTTGTTTAATCAAAATTAAAATTGATAACCCCTATAACTAGTAAAAAGGACTCGTAGTATGGTGCTTGAGGAAGGAAGATAGACCCAGCGATGGCTTAAATAAGAACACACGACTTAGGCCGGATTTCTTAGAACAAGATAACTAAAACGACCTCTTGTGAGTACAAACCCAATGAGTACAATAAAGAATGATAAAGGCAATAACAAAAAGAACCAAGATTACCAGATCGGTTTCTACCAACTAAATGAAACGTAGGTGCTCTCTGAGTTAATTAGTAACTAACAATACCACTTAGGCAGTCCCAGTCGCCCCGTTTAATTATGTCCAGAACACCGTCTCAACAAAACACACAGTACTCAGTCACCTAAAAGTTACTCACGACACTCTTGGGGTTATCGTTGCAGGCCTGTTTCAAAGTTTTGAGTGCGACGCAATGCGGCGTCCTCACAATTTGAGTGCGATGCAATGCAATGTCCTCCCCAATTGGGTGCAATGCAATATGGCCTCCTCACAATTGGAGTGCGATGCCAAGTGAAGTCCTCACCAATTGAGTGCGCCGAACCATGAAAACTTTAACTATTAATTTAAACCCAGAGTACGATGCAAAAGAGATGACTCTTTCTCAGAGCCTCCTTTGGTAAACCACTACGTAAAATTTCGCCCCACTAACACATTCGGGGTCTAACCAGAGCCGGCTAACACGGCTAAAGCTAAGCGCCGCTCACTATCTTCAAAGTGAGTTTACTGTCTCCGCTTCACAGCTCCCACACGGCAAACCGGCTGGCTCCGCCGGCGAAACTTTGCCACAGCATCCGTGCCCGGCCCTGGGCAAATTTCTCCATCTCTTTTCCAGTCTTTTTTCTCTCCCTCTTTTCTCTCCCTCTGTTTTCTCTAACTCCTTGCAACTTCTTTTACACACCCCTCTCCCCCCAATCACAGCAGGTAACACAGATTGCCAGATTCCTTCGACCAATCACATTACTATGACTGCATAAAGAGGGTGAACCTAGTGTGGTAACCAATACAGCTTTCCCGGAATTGGCATTTACATCACAGATACAATTAAAGCTGTAGCTGTAACACAAATACAATTAAAACTGTAGCTGTAACAACACAAGCCATATTCATTTGTAAGAAGTACCAACCCAGTATTTGCCAACGGGCTACACTTGTCCTGTTTGTGCCCGCTCCAAAACTTCACACCAGCCTCCCTCCGGTTTATTACGGCCCCTGCCAATCCCCAGCCGTCCGTGGTCACACATAGCTATAGACTTCATTACGGGACTTCCCCCGTCTCAGGGCCAAATGGTCATTTTAACAATCATTGACCGTTTTTCTAAGGCGGCTCATTTTGTTGCACTGCCAAAACTATCCACCGCCCTAGAGACTGCTGAACTTTTAGTAACTCATGTTTTTCGTTTGCATGGTATTCCCCAGGACATTGTTTCTGACCGGGGATCTCAGTTCACTTCACAGGTGTGGAAGGCCTTCTGCACTGCCCTGGGTGCTACTGTCAGCCTGTCATCTGGCTTCCACCCCCAAACCAACGGGCAGGTGGAACGCCTTAACCAGGAACTCGAGGAAACCCTGCGATGCATCACCTCTGCTGACCCTTCATCCTGGAACCGGCACTTGGCATGGGTCGAGTACGCACATAATTTCCTGGTGAGTTCAGCATCCGGTTTGTCTCCCTTTGAGGTATTCCTAGGTTACCAACCCCCTCTCTTGCCCTCAGAGCAGGCAGATATAGCGGTCCTGTCAGTGCAGGTCCACCTGCAACGATGCCGTCACATGTGGCAGCGTCAGTGCAGGTCCACCTGCAACGGGGTACTGTTATGGTTACGGCCGAGTGTGCTTCCAGCACCTCGTCCGCATGCCCTGGTTCCATCAACAGCTCCGCCCCGACAGGTGCCGGAGTGCACTCCCGGCGACGAGGCACACCTGCTCCCAATTAGCGGAGCAGTACTTCAGGGGAGCGTTGGTGTGTCCTCGTCACCAGATGATCTTTCGACGTCCCGGTATCATCAGTCCGATCTAACTAACCTGCGTTTTCTCTTTTTTGTCTTGATGATCCCTGTGTTTTGCGTTTATCTGAACTGAACTCTGTATCGCCGTACAAGCGGCCTTTTGTTTTGTGCCAGTGGAAATCTCTTGGGGGTTATTGGACTGAACTATGGTTTTGGGGAGCTTGGGTTTTGTTTGCTTTTTTGCACTCTGCTGTCTCTTCGCTATCTGAACTTTTATTTAAGGATTATCCTGTGGAACAGTACACACCATCCCCGGCAACTCAGCTTCCCAGACGCCCCTTCCACGCTGGCGTTGAGCTGGGATGCACTCTCAAAAGCGGCGGGCCATGGCTTCCCACATCAGCGGATCCACGCACCGGCCAGCAGTCATCTCACCACCTCCTGCCTCCCCGCACAGCATCGTGCTTCATATCCAGGTTCCCATCATTATTTCCCACACAGTCAGTATTGATCTGCTTAGTCTGCTCATCCTCCTCTGTTCTCAATTTAGTGGCTGCTTCTGCCCGGGTTACTCACCGAGTGGTCCAGTCGACACAGCTCCCAGTCGCCCGTACCGGCCGTAACGTCTCCACTACTCCTTACACCTTCTGTTACCCTCCCTGATTAAAATCCTTGTTTTTCTCTGAAGTCTGTGTCCGAGTTCTGCACTTACTGGGTCCTCAGTTCATGGTCCTGATGGCTAGCGGGAACATGTTTGCCCCAAGTAGTTTAGTTAGATGTAAGGAATAATTCTTTTTAACATAGGTGGAGTTCTTGTTTCTCCACCAGCAGATTTATTTCACTGTCTGCTCCATCCCCACTGTGTCTCAACAGTGTGATGACTAAGCACATAGGCTGCAGTGGCCACTGTGTGAGTGTGTGTATCTGAATTAGCTGTCTTTTCTTTAATTAAATTAATACTGCAAATAATTATCTTCTTTTTGGAACCACACCTGCTTCACACCAACATACTTTCATTTTCAGGAAGTTCGCCCTGATAGAAAGAAAGTCACTTTCGGCTTTTCCCGTTTAGAGGTCGCCACAGCGAATCATCATGTTGATATTTGGCACGTGTTTCACGCCGGATGCCCTTCCTGACGCAACCCTGATTCAAACCCGGGGAGCGGTGAGAGCGCTGCACCTTAACCACTAGCCTACCAGGGACGGCCGAAGTTCACCCTGATAGTTTGGCTTAAATCTGAATTACGACGTGTTAAAAGTAGGTGGTGCTTAGACTCAGAAGCGTGACGTCAGAGTCAAAAATCAATTAGGTTCACACCTTGAATAACAGATGCCACTGCCCTGGGGCCCTAGATCACAGATATACTCTACAGTGTTGCTTACATTACCCACAATACAACATGACCCTGACCAGTTAGACATCCAGGTGTGTTATGCTAGTGGCAGCTAACGTAGGCTACAGTCTCTAACCTGCAACATTGGTGAGACAACTGAAATGTTTTTCTGCTGCTTTGGCATGCAGTTAGTTCTACGTCTCAGTTATGTTCTTACCTTTAAAGGGGCCACCTTTAAAATCCAGTGCCACTTTCCCTTCTTGTGTCAAATAGCCATACCACTCACCGTTCTTAGCATCAGGAAACTACACAGAATCAGACACACATACAGTATATTAGACCTACAGTCCATTCAAATAATCAATAATAATTAATCTCACTGTCAATGAATTGATATGTTGCATCAAGTCTGTTAATCTGTATACAAACAGAACTTTGTTGTTGGGAGTTATTTCCCGACAAAGAACAGTGTGTCCACTCTCCCAGCTATAGTGTGAGTTGGCAGATAGAGTGAGCACAGAGTCGACAACCTCATTTAGGCCTTTTCCACTTAATATAACGACCTGAAACTTAAGGTGTAGCCATTGTCACATGGTCTGCTGTTCTTTCCACTATACTCCACCCATTTTAGGATGAATGTACATTTTGGTCCTGCTCAGGATGTTAATAAAGCCAAGTTCAGTTCTTCTTAATGGGATAAAAAAACAACACATCAAATGCATAAAGTAACAGAGCCTGACATATGTTTAGAGATTTAGTTTAGTTTAGATGGTATATACACTTAGTGGTTTCACCATTTCACTGGCATAAGCTTCTGGTGTGTAAAACACACTGGAAACACTGAAAAGCAAAACCAAGGCCTTACAATTTCTTAAAGCTGCATTAACTAACTTCTCCCTCCAACTTTCTACCATTAACAGTGAAGTGAGAATCCAGCAAATTCAAGCAGTGTCCCCTCCTCTTCTCCCTCCATTCCTCTTTGCTCCTCCTGCTCTGATACTACATCATATGTGGTCAAGACAGCTGGAGAGTCAGGTAGCGCAACAGTAATAACCCGCTCCAGAACTAAGGTACATGGAACATAGAGCCCATGGCTTTCAGTGGCATTGCTGTGACATAATGTCAAATAAAGATATTGATGTTTTAGTGAAATGCATGGAGTTCAATCTTACATACTTGCCACACATAACCATGAGTTATATGTGAAACAAGAGAAATTTCATGTTACCCATTGATAGTTGAACAAACTCCTTGTTTTTCTAGTTGTGTTGATGGCGTAAATTTTAATAACTTCTCACTTAAATGCTACGTGGACTGCGGTGTTACTCTATGTCTGACATAGACTGGACCAAAACTGAGCAAAAATTTGCAAAATTACTTCATTTACGAATCCAACTTTCCACCAACTGGACATCAAAACACTAAGGTTACAGTCAGTTGGAATGACTGCAAATTACAACCAGAATAATTCAATACAAAAGTACAAAATTGAAATGTTAACATTAGCTTGCTAATGATGTCGACCTATACACATTAGCCAGCTACAGTACTTGCATGTCTAGCAGGAAGAAAGCCACATCTGCCTCAAATGTTATTAGTGTTTTGGATGCTTTTACTGCTCTCCATCTCTGACATGCCAAACTGATGTTAACCCTGGTTTTGCCTCGTTCTTTGTCACACTCTTTTTCTGTGCTACACAGCCTCTTGGATCTAACAGCTCCACTCCCATCCTGGGTTGTACCTGCACAGGGAGCCTCCACTGCACATCTCTGAAATGAGCCATGCTGGTTTGAAAAACGCATCTTATAATCTTGGATCAGAGGGGGTGTAGAAGAAGCTCTGTGCAGATTTAACAACACTGGCCATAGAAGGAAGCGGAGTGGGGTGGGAGTTAGTACAGCAGGGAGAAAACACTTCTAAATGATTCTTTACTTGATTTATCTGAATTTGTGCTAAATCTTAGTTAATGCACACTTTAAGGCTGATGTTATATGAAGCACCAAGTCAGGAATCATAATTTAATTTATCTTTTATTCAACCAGGTAAAATCTCATTGATATTAATCAATAAAGTTCCCCTAGTGCAAAAGAGCAAGCTGTACTGTAACAATAAGACTGATGCTGCACACAGTCACTGCACATGGCTGTTGTTCATCAACAAACCAGACCCAGCACTAAAGTCTCTCTGAAACCACAAACAATTAGTTTTACATTTCTGCTTGTGTATAGTTAAACTAATGACATGCAACAAGTTAACCTGCAATCTTTAAAGGTGTTGGACAGGGACAGTTTTGCTGTTTCCCCTTCCTTAATGTTTAACTAAACTAACCATGTCCTGACTCCAGCTCTGTCCTGAGCTCAGGTATGAGATTCATCTGAAATTCTCACTCGCATAAAAAAAGAAAATAAGAGCATTTCCCAAAATGTACAACTATACCTCACAGTAAGTAATGAAAAATGTATAGTTGTCCAACTGGTGCACAGTGATGGCAGTGTACACTCACATGGCTGAAAGTGTATTCATAAACCTGCGAAAATCTCTCCAGCAACTCTGGCTTCTTGGTTTGACTGTAGGCCATCAGGAAGGCGATGAGAGCCTCACAGTGAGGCCACCACAGCTTCATACTCCACTCCAACTGGTCAGACACACAAGCACTGTCAGACAGTCCGATCCCATGCACTTTATAAAGCTTAGTGATCACCCAAATGCAAACAATATCTACTATTATAAACAAAATGGAACAGCATCCACTTTCTAAAGGATGTGCATGTGCACACTGTAGCTGACTGATTTACTTGTGTGGGGCAGTGACCATCCACATCCAGGAAATAGAAGAGGCCACCATGCTGTTTATCCCAGCCGTACTGATAAGGAAGCTCCACAAACTTGTTAATGGCAGTCCTCTGGAGCTCCTCATCCCCCAGCTTTGCACTGTAGTCAATCAGAAACCAGCCTGCTTCCAGTGCATGGCCTGAATCAGCACAGGTTAGCAAATGGATAGAGCACAGAAAAGTGTTGTGGTAAGTAACTAAGTACAGGAAAGAGTTTGACCTCAGCGTTCCCATGCTGCTGTCTGGCCAGTAGGCAGTGGAGTGTTTACCTGGGTTCTGCAGGCGGCCCTGGCAACCTGGCAGCTCTGCTCCATCCAGTGACACATTTTCTAAAATAGCAGTGCCATTTCTCTGGAGTGAGTTACAGAAGATGAAAAAATAAATTTTATAATCATCATATTAAACTACTTACATATCTGCTAATAAAGAATCACAGTTAAACTGTAAACTGAAATATAAAAACCAGAACAACAACACAGAACGTCCATGCTGTGCTACTGCAACTCTGAAGCTCTGCCTGAAGTAGCAAGTTTGGCATTTTATTGCTGAGAATTTATAACAGTTTGGAACACAGTGAGGATACAAATGAATAACGGAGCAGTGGACTCGCTGCAGGAGCGTTCAACTTTCTGTTGATGGTTTTATATTGTTTTTACTGTGATTCTTGTCCTCGTTGAAATTCACTTGTATTTTTAAACAGCACAAATACAAAGCAAATTACATTCCCCACAATCAGTAGGTCAGCTTGTAGAGACCAAACAAATCTGGTGAACTTTGGCATGTAAATTCATTAGCAACTCAGCTAGCTAAAAAAGAAATTGTGGACCAGCTACAGTAGCTCACCACCAACTAGCCCTGTGAGACTTCATCAAAGAAGTACTGGACACTCAAAAGATACATTTTTTGTGAAATAGTCTTTTAAACAAGCTGACCCAAATCTTATCACTTTATAAAGCATAGTAACAAACTGCCCTTGTCATTTTATAACTCTAACAAGTCATTTAAAGCACAAAGTATCAGTCTTGTTTTTGTTCTGTGTCCCTACCTGGATGTGCTGTAGAATCTGTTGTACACACCAGCTGCCCAGGTCTCTGTACTTCTGAATCACCTCCTGCCCCCGGCCTTCAGTCAGCTGTTGCACCAGACACAACAGCATCATGGGAACTGCCATGCTGTTGGTGGGAACGTCTCCAGGAAGCTGGGGCCGGCCCAGACCTGATGAGTCCACCTGAACCCAGTAGATCAACTGCTCCATCATCTGTTCAGCCTCCAGCTAGTAACACAATAGAGCAGCAGTGTGATAATGTGGTGTAATGTAGGATCGTGTACAGGCATGTTTACACACATATGAATCCTTCAGTATTACTAAGCCTCATATAAGCTGTCTCTACATAATACAAAGTAATGTAATGTAACAAGTTAGTACACTCCTGCTTAATTCACACTGTGCTCCAGTCACTTGAACCATGTATTTTAAAAACACTGGTGCTGATTCTGTAATGCAACAATTAACTTCCATATTTTAGGCATGTATTTTTCATGTTTCTTTTATGTTCATATTTTCTCGTGTACTTTAGAACCATGAAATTGGATAATAATATTCACAGTGCCTGAAAATCTCAATCTTAATGACTTGAGGGTCCCCTGACTTTGCAACTGTTGCCACCATAGTTTTGACATTTTTTGTTCTAATCATCTTAATGTTTGACTGGTTTGCCATGAACTTTGGTACGGGCAAGAACGACATGAGGGAACTTTTCATGTAGCACCACCAACAGGTCACAAGTGAAATAGCTACTAAAGGCTGGGCAACATTTGGGACAGATATTTACAGTGCTATGCAGATGAACCTTAACACAGCTAATTTGTCATTGTAAAACTAATGCCATCAACCCAAGGTGTTTAATTTAGATGAGCAATACAATAAACTGAGATGGTGACCATGTCAACACACTACTTATATCAGCACGTTTCCATCGTCATTATGAGCGTGTTAGCATGCTGCAGCATGCACTGTCTCAAAGTACACGTTCACAGAGTTGCTAGTATGGCTATTGACTCTTAGGGCAGAGACACACTAATCCGACGTGGAAGAACTAGCAGCGAGGAAGGCCGACCTTCATGTTGTCCCATATCGGATTTGTCTAAGCCAGCCGAGTTCTAAAAGTAACACTTGAACACACTGCACTGACTACAGCCAACGGCGGACTAGCACCTATGTTCTGCGTATGCGTGACAGCAACAACTCCCCCTACCAGCAGGTGGCGGTATCTGTATTCAGAGAGGGAAAGAAGAAGAGCTAGAATACGGAAGTGATTAATGAAAACATTCTTGGCAAATGCTTTCGCTCAAAGCACCGCTCGTCAACAACAGCTGCTGTTTATAGCTGCTTCTAATCGAGAATATATTTGATAAGAAGCTGCAAATGACAGTGCCTTAGTCTTTTATATGTGGAAGAAGAAAGGAGGCTGCGGAGTCGAGAAACAAAGAGAAGCCACACCAAATGGATGAAATCATGGATACTACACTAACAGGTTGATGGAGCTTTCCCGAACCGGTGTCTTCTCACACATTGACTCACCAAGTTCAACAATCAATCGGAGTGGTCTGTCTCTCTTTTGTCAACAAGGCCCGACCGTAGACGCAGGTTCCACACGTTATCATTGCGAAACTAATGCCATGTTTATTCAACATGTTGAATTGGCTGAAAAGCCGCTGACGAAGACGGACTTGTGCCAACAGTGCAGGATACACCGGGAAGATGAGCCCCAACAGATCCTCACTGGTGGCCGACGTCCGACCGTAGGCTTGGTGCGTCTCCACCCTTCGTTTTACCAAAACAATATACAACCATCACCAGAAAGTGATTTATGCCCTGGACAGACATTTCACATGCAGCCTGTTTTTATTATTAACAGGTGTACGGTACAGATGTCATGGCGTTAACACGCACATTAATCTGTACTGTCAGAATGAAAATCGGTTGTCAAATTGTTTTGTCCCTGTATGGGGTAACTCCATTTTGTTATGACTCACATTTTTAAATATTTCAAACTCATTGCATTGCATTTATGGTGCAACAGGTGCATTTATGAATGAACACAGAAGCTACAGTAAAAGTATAATCAGCCAATCAGCCTCCTAAATTGAACTAAAATGAAAAAAACACGTTAAAATTCAACTGTAAATTGACCACAGCATATGAAATATACAAAGTAAAATTAATATTTTTAATTTACTATCAGTATATTCAGATACATGTTCAGATAAAGGCCTTCTTCACTGTGGCTCCCAAAATGTGTTAACTACATATCACTACGTTTATTAACAGTGAGTACTGAATTTTGGTTGATGATGTCAAAAGTTATATTGTAAGAGAAAGTTTTATGTTGTTTGTCACTCTGTCACAAAAGTCAGTATGAGATGAGAGAAATTTCTGGGGAAGTAAAATCCACATTTGCAAAAATAGGGAACTGGTTCTATTAGTTGTTTTTTTTTTTGTTTTTTTTAAACTTCACCATCTGTTTCTATTTCTGAAAGTAGCACAAATTGGTCCAGGGCAAGTTTTTATTAAACCTTGCTCTGGACCAAGAGCTGGGGCTCTGGGCACTAGAGGAGAGGTCAGGAGAATCAAGATCATAAAGGTGGTACAGTTGATGTATAAATAACTTTAGCATTACTATGATATGTATTGTTTTAGCTATACCTGCATGTCCTTGTCACCAGTGACCCTGCTCAGTTCATCCATGGCCATAATGTAGAAACACTCACTGAATATTGTCCTCTGGATTTTAACAGCTTTACCGTCTCTTGTTAAGCAGAAGGCACATTTCCACTGACCACTGCTGCTGGACACACGAGCAAACTTTCTGAGGAATGCTCCTCCTAAGATGCAAACAGAACATTATAACATTATGATTAGACATCAATATAAAGCCCTTTTCAGACATGCAAGCATCACTTCATCTAGTCGCACTGATCTGTTAAAGCTGTTTTCATTCAAAGAAGGGTGGCGTATGTAAATGTTTGCTGTGGCTTTATTCTGACATGCCAGCAAGACTGAAAAGCTACATCGTGGGCATTTTTTTAAACATCTTTCACATGACAACAACAGTCAACAGAACCTATGCTTCTCTGTGCAGATTTGCTAGTGTTATGCTAAACCTTTTAAAACTTCCCAGCTAACATCATAAATAAATGGTGGACAAGCAAAAAGCATAGTTGTTTTTTGTAGCTCCTATAAAGGAGACACTATGATGATCTGAGGTTTCCACCCAACCCTGAGGATAATTAGCAGAGCAAACAGTCATGGTTGCCATTAATCACCTGACTGTGCAGCACCATCTGTTTCTGTTAAAAATGTTTACCAGTAGATTTGTGACATTTTGAAAAGTTCAACGACATCACAACATCTAGACCTTTAAAGCGAAAATACACCCAAGGTCCATGCAGTGTAAGCATGAGGCTATAGGATTGACATGTAAGTCACTAACTGGACAGTTTTGGTGTCACTACGTGACCTCATGGGAAATCATTAGTGATCGACAGCAAGTCATTCTGTTCTTTACTGATCTCTCCCATTTTAACTGAACCAAACAGGTCAGGGGTGAATGCACCTTTAGCCGTGTCAGTGGAAAGTGGAAAGTTTGGCCTTATGCTGATGCCAAATGAAGGGAGATTAGGATTCATGTTCTGGGGACCATGAATATCCATAACAGTAAATGTCATGTCAATCAGGCAAGAAAGTGTTACTTTATCTTGGTCTGGTTGAAAGTGGTGCTGCCAAAACCACTGCTAGTTTTTAATGAATCCAAACTGCTCTTTGCAGTGGATTTGGACTTAACAGATCAAGCTCAATATGGACACACCAGCTTTTGCTGCTTCAAGGATTTCAGGCTTGTGGAAGCGATCCATGGTTTGGTACAGGCGGCAATACATCCACACCTGTGAAAGAAACAGGCTAGAATAGTCACGTACTGTACATGTGATGATCACATTTCAGATTTTTGATTTACACCGGCAGTATCAGTACAGAGAGTTACCTGTCTACCCTGCAGCCAGACGTACTTCAGTTCATCATAAACCTTTCCATCTCTCCCAATACAAGTAAAGAAGCCTCTGAAACAGAAAGCAGAGACTCAAGTTCATCACAAGGATGCATGAATGTATAAACAGCTGTACGCAACTGCTTGGCATGCAAGTTGAATGCATTGCTTTACAAAGCCATGAGCTGACATTATTTTCATTTAAGAGCATTCAAGTGTAACTACAGTACCCATGTATAGTGTCATGAGAATATCTGAGCCAGAAGTTCACTACGTTGTCCAGTTCTGTGCGAATCTGCTCTCGAAACTTCTCCAGTTTCACCATCACAGCCATCTTTCCTTTCAAAAAATCTGTTTGTGGTAAAAGATATGGACACATGACACTTTGTTTCCTTTATACATAATATATTATGGAATGTAAATCAAAACTTGCAGTTTAAGGAAAAGATGTTCTGGTACATGTGATAAATTATTTACAACAAAAGTGTCCTTGTTAGAGAGTAAATAGGAAAAAGCTTGCTGCCGTCCTCAGCCGTATGTAGTAGAATTCCCTTGTGATTATTTGGCTGTCACTGTTGTCTCAGTAAAGACTGTTATGGCCACACTGCGTAGATTTCTGTGCCCCAGCTCAGCGTTCTGAGTTGCAGCTTTTTATCTGCCTCAATTTCTTTTTCTAGGGCTCTATCTTATTTAAAACATTAACTTGAGTGGCTTTATTGAAACAGTTACTCTCTGATAATGTGACATTTAACACTATTTAGTTGTTTTGTTTTGTTTTTATGAAATGTTAGTGAGACATGTGGACAGTGTGCTGTGTTGATTATTCAATTACTAATATACGTTCAGGATGTTCTGAATGTATGTTGAAATAAATATTTTCATAAAGATTAATGTCCGTACATGTTTACCTTTACCAGTAGTTGTTTCAGTTTCAGTAGCAGTAGTATGACGAAGGAACAGTGAGCTAAACGAGGGAAGGTCATGAAGCTCTAATGTGGCCCAGTAGAGCTTTATGTCTAGAGGAACTCCCCTGCAACCCGCCGACCAGCACAGCCCCTTGCATTAAAACACAGCAGGGAGTTGCATTTTTACTGGATCAGTCTGAATGCCCAGTGAAGAACTAAAGTACACTATCTGATGACTTAGTGATAAGTGTTAATAACTGATTGTACAGGTCTAGTCCACATTTTAATAGTCTATAGCAATATGAAAGGAGCCAATCTCCATAATGTGTATTTTTAGTTTTGATGAGTACACTAGTAGGATACTTTACTTTTAACTTGACACGCATAACTTCACTTAGAAAAACCTATAGCTATTTTACTTTTAGGATAAGTGCGTCTGTTGCCAAGTATTAACAAGTGTGAAC
The DNA here is from genome assembly GCF_001952655.1 of Monopterus albus. Classification (NCBI taxonomy): domain Eukaryota; kingdom Metazoa; phylum Chordata; class Actinopteri; order Synbranchiformes; family Synbranchidae; genus Monopterus; species Monopterus albus. The sequence continues at coordinate 132,510 of NW_018128353.1, forward strand.
ATTATTTCTGTGTTTAATGAAAGAAGACAGCCGTTAATGCCTAAGGCTCCACGCACAAACCGGAAGTGTCATCTTATTTCTGCTGACTTGACGTATGTTAAACCATCAAGCATCAGTAGTCTTGTGAGCAGGTTAGCTTTATATTAGTTTTAAAGTGAACAAGCTGTTGACTTCTTATCGTTTGGTCTTGTTAAAACCCGAGAACGATTCCCCTGCTGTCAGTCACACATTGCACCGTGTAGCCTATCGGAGATGCAGCCTGTCCTGCTCATCACGTACAATTAATTCCCTTTTAGCAACAGGAAGAATTCAGCCCAGACAAAACCTGCAAATAGCCCATGCTCTTACCCTTTGGGTGCACGTACAGATCCGACAGCGAAGACGTTGTGCAGCGTGCTAAGTGCGTCCGCTCCCCGTTTGTGTGCGCCACTTATCATATGACCGCTACTACTACAGCGGCTCGGGAAGAGGAAGTGAAAGGATCCCAGCGCTCCCACTGATGAGCACGGGATGCGGCTGTCAGAAGACCGGAATCCGCACATGTAGCATAAAATGTAGATGACTCGACTGTTTTTAGGCTCCTGGAGGACAGAGTCCAGGAAGTGGAGTGGAGTGAGGCGAAGTGAGGGGGAGCGACACATTTCATTATTTCTTGAAACAATGTGGAGCACAGTGGCCCACATCCTAACCAACGATTCATACAATTTATTTGAAGCATCAGAAAATAGGACTAACGTTTATACTTCTATAAATGTAAACCAATAAGCAGGTAACATGTTTAGGCTATTTAAGATATTGATTGTAAGAAACTTAGTGAAGGCTTATCAAAAAATAAATAAAAGAAAAAAAAACCTCAGAGGGCGACTTGGTGCCCTGTCAGAGATATTAAAACACACACACACACAATGTAAAAAAGAAGGTTATTAAAACTATTTTTGAACCAGTTGCCCTTCCCATGTGTTTCTGACACTGTGCATGAGCTATTTTAACAGTGCATTTTCTGGAGTGGACTGAGCAGCACAGACTCCTCAGTAGTCGTTTTTGTGCAACAGCAAAAACTGATGTTCCTGATTCAGTAGTCTATAACCAGAACCACTGTTACACAAAGTGTTCGACCTGACTTGTGTCAGAATACAAATTTTAGCAACAACTTTTTTTACAATAGCAGCACGTTGCAATCTGCACTATATGGCCCATTATTAGCACAAACCATCAGAAAATAAAGAAAAAGTTATAACTTGTATATTTGGTAAACTGTATATTCTTACAGTATTGACCAATAACCAGCAGATGGCAGCATAGCTTCCTCTTCTACTTTATTTATTACTTTAAAGGGCATTACACAGCCGGGACGATATAAAATATTACCACAAAAGACATAAAAACACTTAAAAAAAAGCATGACAGCACATAGTTCACAGTCATAGCAATAATCATGCACAGTACCAAAAGCACAGATCTTCATAGAGCTGACACACGCTACTGTATTGTACGACAGTGCACATAGTGTAACACAGCACTGGCCTTCCTCACTTGCTACTGGTTTGTTGCCTGTGTTGCATATGTGCACTACTGATCAGAACCCTTTTTTGTTGACAATGTCGAGTCACTAAAAATGCAATAAAAAAACTGTGCAGGAGATATTGTATGTTAATAATGGCTTTAAATCATCAACTCTGCAGCTGGGACTCACGTGGAAGGTGCCGCTGAGGGGACATGCTGCTCTGACTCCTCCGGAGACCTTCAAAGAGATACTGGACTGTTAGTGAATGCAAAAATAATACATAATAATTGCATGACCATTATTAGAATAAAGTAGCACTAATCAATATGTCACTACACCTGCTCACATTAACTTTGCTGAATTGAAAAGAGCTCCAGACAGCTGCAGTTAGAGACCAGCTGGTGAACCTAGTGGAGCTTTTAGCAGCTAAAAAGACAAATATATTTTTTCAGGAGTTGGTGGAGGTGAACACAAACACAGCGCCAAATGAGTGAAATTGTTGTAGCCATATAAACTTTATAAGTTGATGTGTGTACAGTTTGTGTCACTGCTTATGAGTGGCCAAAACAATCAGTAATGGTGGGTTTAATTAAAAGTCCTGTGCGGCCAAACCTCTCGGCCCGACAGAGGCCTAAACCTGACCAACGTGGCTGCCAAATGATTCGTGATAAATGGCATGCCAAATCCAGTTCCAAGGGCCACTACGAGTCCAAAAGGCAAACCCCGCCTGCATGGGTGACACTAACAGAAGACTGTATCTGTTACCACTATCTTCTTTCCCTCTCAATCCCTCAGTCTGGTGTTGGCGAATTTGACTTTAAATTTCTGAACCTTTTCATGGCTCTGCCTCATTACTATCTCTGACCCTAATGGATAGATTACTGATGAGGCTACTGGGCACAGACCCAGGGGCTGAAGAGGTCAGGAGGGCCTGGGCCTCTGTATGGAGTGGCTATTAATATTTCTGTTTTGAAAGTCATAGAGCTCTGTTGAAAGACTGCAATCAAATGCAAAACAACCACAAAAAGACTCTAAACGATCACCCAGAGATATAAAATGACCACAACCATCCCAGATGGGCATAAACCAACCACAAAGAGACAAAAATGACCATACAGAGAAACAAAGGGACTGCAAAGAGACAGAACTATCAAAATAAAATGCAAACTACCATAAAGGGACACAGAATAACTACAGAGAAACAAAAAATGACTGATGGTCCTATGTAAGAAGGGGTGGGGGCCCATTAATCTGTTTGTGCCCAGGGGCCACCTTTCTCATAATCTGTCCGTGTTATTGCTGTAATATTGTGATATTGACTCAACAAAGGAAATTCCTTGCTGACATGTTCCCTCCTGAGGTGTTGCAATACAGTAGATTTCTTGAAGACACACTGAAGCTTGAGACATGTTGACTTGGCCAGTGTCTCAACCTGACACTTAGTTTTTTTAACGGTCCCCAGTGCCAGGCAGACGGTAAACCACTTTCCTTCCTAACATTTACCTTATCCTCTTACCCGTGTTTGAATCAGTCAGCCGGTGACTCTGTGGGCAGCAGGGCCGGTCTGTTTACCTGTGGTGATCTTTCTGTTTCACAGCTGCAGCTGTAGCCTGTTGTCAGCATGGCAAGGAACTTCATGGGGGGATGTTTATGTAGCTTGCTTAGTGCAAGTGTTTTGATTGCAGGTAGGTAACTGTAGAAATGAAGCAAATAATAATGACAACTAGTTTTCTAATCAGTGACTTTGAAACTCCCTATCTCCTGCTTTAGGATGCACCGTTGTCCTTGTAACAACTTTCCCAGTTGTCTTCATCACTCTAGGTAAGTGAGCCACTGAACTGTCTCTTCAGCTCATAAAGGAGACGCTGTAAAATGTTGAGTTTATAGGCACCTTGGTACACAGTAGTATTGTGATTTAAAATGTTTTCTCCTGCTCTTTTAGGAAATGTCAAACATTATAACTAAAAGAATGCATTCATTTTCCAAAAGTCCCATTTGCATATTCATTTTCAAGTTTGGTTTGATTTGATCTACCAATGTAAAAATTAAAATCAACTTCCTATAAATTTCATTATGGCAGTGTTACACTGAAAATGATCTATCAATGAAAGTTTATTTTTGGCTTTACATATACATTTTAAAAATATATTAAAATAGTTTTTTTTGTTCTTTCGTGTGCATGCTAAATATAAAATTAAATTCAAGCACAATGACATGACTTACTCAGACTTCCAAAGCCAGTAAAAAAATGACTGAACTCCACTTAAACATTGGTACTGACAGTTTTCCAATGCCTTGGTGTCTCTGTAAACAGGCACAGTGTACATGTATGAGTGTCCGTTAGCACCAGTTATCCCAGTGTATATGGTGGTGTGTGGGATATTGGCCTTGGTGATGATGGCCATGTTGGCTTTGCCAAAGTTCCTCTGTCCAGCGGCGGAGGGCAAGACAAACTGGACTCTGTGGCTCCTCGGCCTGCTGGGATTGATCTGGCTCCTCTTTGGTCAGTGATCATTATCATCATAGTGGCTTTGTAATAAAAAGGTTTCCTCCACCTGTGAGACAGTAATATGCATGTTCACTATGTCCACGTGCATTTCATATCAGTTTCTTTTTAGCAAAGTAAATATGTATGTTGTAGACTTTTGGTTTTAGTGCCCCAAAATAACAGAGGACAAATCCTGATCCAGTTCGTTGATATGCTCTACTCCTAAACTTTTTTTTTGTGCAATCCATTTAGTCATTTTGTCTCCTTCCATCACCAGGTAGCTACCAGGTTTATTCTATATATCCACCCAACTACAACAAAAACATCACTGACCTGAACAGAGTCAACAACAGCATCGACACTCCTACTGCATCTGACAACAGGGTGGGCCTCACTTTGAAGAACCAGAACCAGAGCCTTCCTAATCTCAACCACACCTGGATAATCAATAATAACCAGACTCTGAGGACGCTCCTTCAAACTTTGGCTGTCAGCAACATCAGCAATCAGACAAATGGAGAGCGCCCGAATGCCCCGCCAGCACCACGCATCACAGCTGCAGCGCCATACTGTGACAAAACTGTGTATCTGTTTGCCTTCTGGACCACCACACTGGTTTATGTGTTCGCAGGACAAACTCTGGTCCTGATCCTCTGTTTGTATGGCTCCAGCAACATTTTAAATAAGATTTCACTCACTACCTGAGCTTTTAATAATCAAAATAAAAACCTGGCTACAAAAATACCACAAACAATGGTGATAGAACAGAAAAGTTAAAGCCAAGGCAAAGGATCAGCTGGAACCATCTGATTCAGATTAAATGTTAAGACTGGGACATTCCACTTGGTCACAGCACGGTACACTTCGAACACCTTAAAGCAAAATAAAGTGTTTAGACAGGCAGTATTGTGAAACAGACGTTCTATGTTGCCTCAGCACGTATGACGATGTTAGTGATTTCCACACACACCAGTTTGCCAGTCACTTTATCAGCTCAGGCATTTAATAATGGAGGAAGTTTGAAAGTTAGGCAAGAAAAGCTACAGTTGTTCATAAGAAACTTCTATACAAGAGCGATCAGTGTGTAAGTCTGTAAAGCAGGGCTTTATTTCAGATCAGTTATTTCTCTTCGTTTCATAATCCTTATCTCAAGATCTGTCTGAAAGGCCTATCAGTGACCATTAGGGGTTGAACATTTTCCTCTGGGACACTTCTACCTGTGGACAGGACGAGTCTGGGATGGAACCAGCAGCCCTGTGGCCTGCTGAGGGGCCCCACTTGATTTAATTTATGCAGTGTCTATTTTGCACGAGAGACCTGCCAAAATGGCAACAGAAAAGAGATTGATTTGTTTTGATCATTTAAAAATGTGGTTATTGTTACTTTATGCCAATATTTAAAAATTTTTTTACCTTGTATAATTGACCTAGTTTTTATTTAATTCCATTTCATTGATACATTTTGACAGCAACACGGTGGCGCAGTGGTTAGCACTGTTGCTTCATAGCGAGAAGGTTCCGGGTTTGGGCCCCACCTGGGACCTTTCTGTGTGGAGTTTGCATGTTCTCCCCATGCTTGCGTGGGTTCTCTCCGGGTACTCCGGCTTCCTCCCACGGTCCAAAGACATGCAGCTTAGGTTGATTGGTGTCTCTAAATTGCCCATAGGAGTGCGTGTGTGGTTGTTCGTCTATGTGTTAGCCCTGTGATGGATAGGCAACCTGTCCAGGGTGTACCCCGCCTTCGCCCGATTGCTGGCCGGGATCGGCAATGGACCGTGGCCCCGTTGAGGGACTAAGTGGTAGAAAAAAAGAATGAATAATACATTTTGAAGCATTTTATGTTTTTATTTTTTTACTTTATATTTTTTTCCTTTCCTTTCTTCCTTTTATCTGTAAAACATCTGAAAAGGTTATATAAATAGTTAGATTCAAATAAATTTGATTTAATTGTCTAATTTTTACAAATGATATTTCTTTTGCTTGTAATAATCCTATTTACTTTGACCTTGCATCTCTTCCCTTGTATTTTTTTTAACAAAATGTTGACAGTTTGATTCTGGTTTCTTTATTGTTCCCTTTCTTGCACGTGGTTTTTGGAGTTTTTAATTTTACTTACTAACAAATTAAATCTTTATAAAATAACATTTCTTGAAACAACTGATGTTTTGAGCACAGAAATTCAGTGACACTGGAAATGGACGTGTGGCGGAAAAAAGAAAAGAAACCTGAACTCTAGGCTCATTTATACATGTTTTCACCGGTTTCAGCCATATTTCACAGTCCTCTTGGCTCAGACGTCCTCATGTGACCTGGGTGGTGCCAGGTGTGACATCAGAAGCAGCGGGCGAGACCACAACTATGGGGAATGAAGAAGGGACAACTGGGTGATCCTGTTCTAAACTAGGGTAAATGTTTATTTTCAGACAGTCTCTCCAAGGAGACACTTCTCACACTCAGCTGTTGTAAGTGCCAAAAACTACCAGGTAACAAATGAAGAGGGAGCTAGAGAAAGCAGTTCAAACACTGGCTGCACCTGTCATCTGCTTTTTAGTTAAGGTACACCTGTTAAATGACATACCATTAAAAATCAGGTGTCTGTTGTGATGTGTCTGTGTTTTACAGCATGCATCTTCTTCCTGTCCACTAAGTGCAGGTCATTCTGCAGCTAACAACATCCACACCTCTTCTCTGCTGCTGCTGCTGCTCTGTAGTTCCATATTTTCATATTACTTCAGAGTGCAATGGACTATCTTCCAAGTCAACTGCCCAGCTGTTCGTGATGAAGAGAGAGAAGAGGGAGAGCAGCAGACATCTACACAGTAGTGTTTCTAACAGACATGCTGAGCTCGGGGATCACTGCCTGCCTGCCAGCACATACTACCACCGTCAGAGCCCCATTTTCCACAGAGAGGGAAACCTGATTATCCAAAATGACAGCAGTGTAAGTGAATTGTCTGCTTGTCAACAGCAGAGAGACTAGAGTGTGTTGGGACTGAACGTTTGGATGTAAACACTTCTGAGTGCTGGCAGTTGGTCTGAGCTGTGAGAAAGCTCTTGAAAGTCATTAATGTTTTGCTGACAATGCTCCTTTTAAGGGCATCTGGTAACTTTCAGCAGAGCGGTGCCTGATCCTCCTTTAAATGCAAAGAAGCAGGCATCCTATCCTAATGTTAACTCTGCGAAAGAAGCCAGCAGCTTGAAGGAATAATCACACGGTCATGGACAGGATGTGGGACACCAGTCTCGGTCTCTCTAACAAGCATTACACACCCAACAATAATCGACTGGTTCTTGATTGATATTTAGGTTTGTATCATAATGTTAGTGTGCGAACATTCAAATCCATCTTGTGGTGGTTTTCATTGGCAGTAGTTTCTATGTTATAGATGATAGGAAGTGATGAAGTTAACAAAAGATTTATTGACCTCAGCCCTGAGCTAAACGTGACAGCACATCTGATCTCTGCCAGGAGACATTTCATCCAGATGTGACAAAGATTGATCACTTAAAGTCCACAACAGCCAGAGGGTGTAATGTGTCTGCTCGCCTCCCGTTCCTCCCATATAACACACTTACTGCTGCGCTGATTAACAGCTGCCTCACAGGACACGGCAGACAGCAGCCTGTTCTAAAACTGCTGTGTTATGGGAAGTTTAAAAGCCTATGATTACAAACTACAGCATTTTGTTGACAGCACCATATACTGTATCACCAGAGAGAGGCATTAACAAATGTCTGTTAAGACAAGTCTTTCTCCACTCCTGCTTTGTGTATTTGCTGAACTGTCTAAATCCATTTGAATGAATGAATAGGCTTGTAATACAGGAGCTACAATAACTACCACAGATGTACGATAGTTGAACAGGAACAGACCTGGACTGCTTTGCTTAGCCAGCTGCCAACGTGACCCAGCCCTGAGTCAGTGGTAGGCCATGGATTTTAAATTGCGACAGGACCACAGCTGAAGGTGCCATGGTTGTTCCCACTCCCCTTAACATGATTTTTGTGTCTGGGACTTTTGGCTTGGCACAGAAATATCAGGCCAAAAATATTTCCTTCATGAAGAATTAAGGCCATGACAGAGAATCTTTAAAACTGTTGCCAGATTTTCCTTAAAATTGATGTTGATATTCTTGGAGCACAAAGAATGGAGGCTACATCTGTCTTTAACTCCTCACCTGTGTATAAGAGATAGAGATGGTGACAAATGAAAGGAAACCCCTGAATAAATGAGTGCTCACATCCATAATGGCAGTGTCCCCGTCCATTGGACAAGAGGGCTCATTGAATGGTTTGTGCTGTGGCCTTCACAGTCACCAGATCTGAACCCAGCTGAACAGCTATGGGAGATGTTGGAGCGACATGTTAGACAGCGTCTCAACTACTATCATCAAAACACCACCTGAGGGATTATCTGTTGGAAGGATGGTGTCCATCCCTCCAGTAGAGCTCAGAGACTTGTCAAGGTGCATTGAAGCTGTTCTGGTGGCACGTGGAGGCCCAGCACCTGACTGAGACATCTTCCTTGTGATGTCTCACACCAAGTCCTGATCAAATAGTCTCAATTTCCTTTCAAAGAGCAAAACCTCTGCCATACACATGCTGCAATCACAACAGTTCTACAGGTAGGGGCTTTATAGGAAGCTGCATTTAGATTCAAAGAATAGTGTATAAAATCTGAAACAGGGCTTCAAGCCTAGGAACAACTTCCCGTGTGTAGTGCACAGGCAAGATAACAGATTCCTGTCAGCACCACCTATACAGGTTCAGCCTGAAAAAGTGAGGGAAATAAACACAGTGACAGATGGAGACTGAAACTCTTCAGTGGGCAGCTTGGCAAACACAAATCTGACTTCTCATCTGATTAGATTTATTTAGTCTAAATTCTAATGGTAACACACAGAGAAAAATTCCATCTTATTAAATATTTTATACATAGATTGTGTATTGTCTCTTCTTACAGTTCACCTCTGCTCTTTCAACAGTGAACCCAGCAGGATACTTCCTCTCAGTGGATTTCACTATTATCATCATCACCTACAGTAGGTTTCATCTGACATGTGCCGGCAGCCTGAGGTAATGTTCACATAGCTGGACTTCCTCCTAAACCTCATTATGCACCTAAATCCAGCTCTGTTGTCCTGGTTTTCTTTCATTTGTGACATCTTTCTTAGGCTAATTCACAGCAAGCTCGTCTTCAGGGCTGGATCCACAGTATGATAGAAAATGGCATATCTAGGTTCCTTGACCTCAGGCACCTTTAACAGTAACCTCTCTGAGAACAAAGTGTGCACTGTACACTGAGGTTGTGACTAAGATACAGGTTCTATCAAAGCCATGTTTACTGGACTGAATGCACTGCTCTACAAAATTTATTTGGACACTTATTTTGCCACAGAAAAATCAGCAACCCCTCAACTTTGCCAAAGAAAAAAAACCCACTACACATTGGTAGAGTTCATATGGTTCAACTACCTTTAAATTGTGTATGTCAAGTTATAACTTATAGATTAAGTTAAGATACTAGTTCATACAGATTGTCATACAGCACAGTGCAGGTGCTTATCTAACAGATTCTAATCAGCGTCGCTGACAGGCTGTTGTGAAGAGTAACTTTCAGGCTCAAAACTTCAGACCGTTGGCTCACAGTTACCGCTCTCTTCCTCTGTAGGGCAGCGAAGCAGGGTGACGGTTGAACAGCTATATGCAACCATTTGCTGTCACAAGCAGTGAACTAATCTTAGTGGATTTTACTCAAGTTCTCAAGATAATTACCTGTAGGTTTGAATGTGAAGGACAGATCATCGTACAACATCTTATGAAATGAGGACTTCAGGAAGGCATTTGGTCAAGTTTAATTAAACTATAAGTAATATTTACAATTTTACTGATACAATCCAAAATGTAATTGTCACTCAAAAAATTAATTCAAGAAAAGATTATACAAGTCAGTGTGTTGGCACAAAGCTCTGTGTGACTTCTGGAAAACACCGTTCATGTCTTCAGACACTCCTGTGGGGCAGCCTGCCTGCACAAGACAGCAGTACAGTCCACAAGCAGTGCACCTTTGTACTTGTGTGCTATCTGGCTCTGTAGCTTTAGCTGTAGTTCCTCAGGTACACCAGTCTGTGAGGCTGGAACTTCTCCCGACACAGGGGACACTCGGCCTGTGTGAAGTAAGACACAGACATGAGACGGTGTTGCATTTACACACACACAAGGTCAGGTGTGGTGAGTACCACACACTGGCACAGCTAATGAGGCTGTACTGTCCTTATGAAACATGCTTACATGTCTAGAAATGTGAGGGTCTGCTAGCAAATCACTCCTTAAATCCTGTTATCTGTGCTCAGCCAGTGAACAGGCAACACCTGCTACTGCTCCCTTGCCATTATTAAGGTGGACAGAGATACTGACGTTGAGTCTAACAGTTGATGAAAATAATCCTGGTGTAACTTGTGCTAGTCATGACCCGATCCTGACCTTGGTGTTGCACCACTCTGTGATGCACTCCCAGCAGAAGAGGTGTCCGCAGGGGGTGGAGGTGGAGTGCCTCCTCTCCTCCAGACACAGGATACAGCGGCCGGCTCTGGGGCTCGAACTCTGAGTGTGCTGAGAACTGGAGACAGGCAGTTCAAAGAGTTCACCATTATGTTCAGGTCATGCAGGTTAATCTAATAGGTCTTTTACTACAATGCTTCAATTACAGGAGGTCCAGTAGCTCCTGCAGTGGCGTGATCGCTTCTAGACAGTTGGTGATAAATGGACATTTTCACAGTACAATCAGCATTGAAGATTTGGGGGGATATTTACTAAACTGGTTGCAACTTACCATCAGGTGCAGAAAATATTGCGGCACCACAGTTCTTAAATTTAGCAGCGTATTTACCAACACTGTTGATGTAAATGTGCAGAGCCACAGTTGTGTTAATCTGAATGTGCTTCAGCTGGATGTGCCCGTACTGCAGACAGGTGGACCAAGAGGGACAGTAGAAGTAAGTGGGTTTACTGCAGCTGAACCTTAATATGGTTGAAGAAATCAACCAAAGCATTTCAGAACAGCAGTCACTTAAGTCTCCTGCCTGTCAAATATTTTATTTCCTTCAGTATTTGAAGCTTGGTTTGACCTGAAAGCTTGTGAAGTCCCTCATCTTCTCTGGTGAGTGAAGAGATTTACAAACATCCTCTCCCTCCTCAGACATGTTTTTAACTCTGATGACGTCTCACGTGACTAATAGCTGCCACACTGACAGCAGGGTTACAAATTTTACACCTGCTTTCTCCACGTTAAATATTAGCTGCAGTTCTCTTTGTCATAGTGATGGTACTGAGCGTATCTGTATACATTTCCATTCTCTCCTCCCTGATTGTTATGCCTCTGAATGGGAATGCCTTAAAACACATATTGCATTGGACCAAATGTGCAAATTTCTCTACAGTCACCCCTTAATAAACACACAGTTTCACTGGTTAGTGCCAGAAAATGAACCACAAACCCTCAGTAGATATTCCCCCTTGTCCTTATGGTTCACCTGTCGAGTGCTGGCAAACCAAAAGTAAAAAACTGACCAAAGGACTTTGAATACAGATCCAACAACTGATCAACAATTTCTTTTGACATTAAAAGAGGATGAATTCTTTGGCAAGGACACTTTTTGAAATACTGCCCAAACACTTTTAACTTCAGTGGAAGTTGAGAAAAAGAATCAATTGTTAAAATCTGAACATTTTCCTGTGATATTAAGACCAGATGTGTGGACAGCCTACAAATCTGCAGAGCTATGGCTGTCAGTCTGGTCCTGGTCTGTACCTGAGGTTCCTGTAGAGCTTCCACTCCTGCCTGGCTCTCTGTTTCTGCCTGAAGTTGTTGAGCTGCAGACACAGAGTGATGAGCAGCTGAACCAGGGACACGGCCCCCAGCAGTCTGTAGCTGCTCCTGATGGTCCTGTCTTCACTGTTCTGCCCCATCACACGCAGCTATACACACACACACACATTACATTGACTTACATTCATTTCCTGTAGACTTATCCTAACCTTAACCATAACCGCTACTTGCCTAACCTTAACCCTGACCCCAACCTTAAACCATGTTGCCACCCTAAAATTCAGTGATTTTCAGTGAGTCGCCACAATGTGAGTGTGTTAACAGGTTTCGGTCCCCATAATGTAAGTAATACAAAGGCACAGAGTCATTAATGCAGATATAACATATAATATACCATGGTGGAATAAAACCAACATACTGTATGGAGACCATCTGTTCCTACACATGCAGACTTACAGTTTGAAATCTGCACAGAAGAGGACTACCAAACAACATTATGAAGATCATTTGGAAAATGTGGGTAATATCTTAAAGGTAGGGTTGGTGATCCTGGAAAAACCAGCAAGAGGAAGCTCGATTTTGAAAGTAGGCAACCAAAGAAATCCCGCCCTTTTGTTCTGACTTCTCCAAAGCCACAACGCACACTGCAATGCACGCTGCCTGACTACTGCTTACAGATTGCAGGAAAATACAAAATGCCCTCCAAACAAAACCAAAATCAAAATCAGGCCTGTAACGACGGTCTCCGTTTGTGACCAAAATCTGCTGTGGGTACCTTCTCTGCCATAACTCGCTAACTTCAGCTGTAAAACAGAGCGGTAACACGTCTGCCTGCAACTGCAATGCCTTGTAGAAGACTTGTCTCACGCATTGAGTGCACAGGCAGAATGCGCACAAGTAGGAAGTAGGTTGATAGGGCGGGAGTCCATGGTTTTGCTTGGGACAAGTAAAATTATTGGTCAGGCTTTTTTCAGCCCTGCTGCCACAAATGATAAATGTTTTTCTTTATGTTGTCAGTGCATTTAATGTGTTCACCGCCGTCGGGATGAAAAGAGAATTTCAAGATATGTAACAAAAAAATGCTTCCTCAAGGTATCGCCAACCCTACCTTTAAAATATTACATCTATACAAACAGAATGCCAGTTTAAATGGATTTGATGTAAAATCAGTTTTGAGGATCTCTAGGAATATATGTAATCATCACCATACAAAACATTAGACTGTGTTAGTTTATCTAGGCATAACTAATCTAAACTGGCAGATAAGTGCAGTGTGACATTGAACAGAAATGGAAGGGTCCTTGGAATATAGGCAACAAACTCTCTTCAGGACAGAGATATTCTTTACTGTCTGTCACCCTGCCTACTCAGCATATGGTACACTCATTAACTGCCATCTAATGGTCTAAATGTGTTAAAGCTGGAAAACAACAAGCAGGTCATATTTAGGGAGCAGAGCGATATGGGTAAAATGACACTGTTTGGAAAATCTGCATGGTTTCCTGTATAAAACTGACATGACTGAATTTGACATGATCTTTATCTTTTGACATGATTCTATGTAACTTGTAAGTTTTGGAATGAATGTATACAAGTAAAAATACAAAAACATCACCTACATAGCTGATCCCAGCCAGCCTCTTGGAGAGGTGATAAAAAGAGCCACTGATGTAGAACAGAGCCACATGGAATCGATGCAGGAGAGTCAAACCCTGTCGGAGGACAAACACGACCGGCAGGCATGCTCTGCTCTGGGATTCGGACAACAACCTCAGTGCTCTCTGCATCCACCTCCTGAGCCATGACTCTAGGCTCCACGGCCCCAGTGCCATCTGTTGCCTTACACCGCTGAGGCTTTCCTGTCTACCCTCCAGCTCATGCTCCAGACACACCAGGACCTTGTCCAGGAGATAAGGCAAGAAGGCATGGCAGAGGACAAAGAGGCCCCGTCTGGCACGGGAAGGGATCTGTCGCTTAGTGGGATCGACCTGGACGATGCTGACATACTCCTCACCCAGGGTTTGGTAACCTGGGGAGGAGGATGATACAAATCAAGATGTTATAAAAATACAAACAGTTAAACATGCATTAAGCAAAGACACATTTCATGTTGGGTTGGTGGGTAACTACCTGAGAATGTTGTTAAACCATAGTATGTCAGGTCTGACAGCATCTCTATCTCTTTCCTCCAGTCCAGCCATCTTTTGGATCCTAAAAAAAGTTTAACAATCTTTCAACAAAGTGCTGAATTTCCTATAAAGATGACAGCCCCTTGGTTAGCAGTAAAGAATGAGTGATTTGAACAACTCCTCCTCCTTTACCGTGTTAGAATCAGTACATCACCTTTTTAGCAATTAATAAGTCTGCATTTATCCAATATACAAATAATAATAAAAGAATTTATAGTCAAAAAGCTTAGTCTCTTAAATCTGCTGGACATTTATTTCCACAGTCTACAGTTCTTTCTCTTTACTTTCTTTCTCTTTATTTTAACCAGGTAAAAAACCCATTGAGATCATGATGTCTTTTACAAGGGTGACCTGGCCAAGAGGTCAACAACACATGTCGTCAATACATAAGTTTCAATACAAATCAAAACATTAAACATTTAAACAATCAAAACCATAAATACAATAATCAACAATAGAACCAATTTAAAAACACCTACACTGACCAATAGAGTCCTGTTGCCTAAGAGCCATAAGGGAATAAAAAGCTTTAACTGAGCATAATTCAGTAAGTTTAAAATCTGCTTGGCAACTATTCCACGAAGAGGGAGCGGCAAATCCAAATCCACACTTCCAGTGTGGCTGTGGCTCAGTAGGTAGAGCGGTCATCCCCTAACCAGAAGGTCGGCCATTTGATTCCCTTTTTCCCCGGTCCACCTGTTCAAATGTCTTTAGGTAAGACCCTGAACCCCTTACAGGCACAGCAACACCATCAGTGTGTGTGAATTAGCACCACAGACAGCTGCTTCGGTTCTGTACCAGAGACAAATTGTTTGTGTAATATACACATAACATCTTATTTTCACTGCAGGAGCCACTATACTACTAATCAAAGTAAACTGACTAAACAGTGTAGTAACTGTATTTCTAGTTATGTTCTATAATCAGTGACTAAAAACTAGTGATGGTCAGACTCAAAACAGCATATGGACACGCTTCAAACCACTTGCCACACTTTCATTTTGAAGCACTGCTCCAAGGCTTGTATCAAAGTGGTCAAGTCACGTGTCTGTTTCACATCGTTCCATGAAATGATTCAAATTTCAGTAGTGTCACCGCTAGGGGCCAATCTCATGATGAATCCTGGACAGCAGACTGAACATTTGCAATTACTGATTCTGAGCCAGCTGACATTTGCACTACGTGATAATCAAATAGGTTTAATCCTCTGATCCTTAGTCAGTGTTTGTGGTTACCCATAGATCTCCTGCAACATCTCACCAACAGGATGAAAACTGCTAGACTTTTGGGTTTTTAATTAAAACATATACATAACCTATTTGATATTTGGAAAGATTGATTTGGAGGTTACAGCTCTAAAGCAGGAGAGGCTTTAAGCAATAAAACTAAGTAGCCTATAAAATACTTGAGGAAATAGTTTTTCTTAATAAACCCTCCACTGAAAACACTCAAGGCTTCATCTGCTAGAGAAGGCGGCCTATATGTATAGCCTATTCGCTCTCTTATTATTGTCAATTTATTTACACACAGTGATTATTGGGAAAATGACTCAAAATATGCGTCTCCCTTATCGTTCATGTCTTGTCTTTCTATTGTATTTACACCCATTTAGCCAGTAGATGTCGGCAAAGTGGGGTGATTCAAATGTTTTCAAACAGCAAGCAAATCGGTCCAGAGCCTCGATTCTGCTATCACTACTTAAAAAAGTTTGGTATTTCTGAGTGCTCTGCCATTATCCACACTAGGAAAGGAATCTGCACCTATAGCTCTAAAATCACGTGCTAAAGTGAAGTAAACTAGCTGCAAGCAGAATAAAGAAGACGAACGGCAGTTTCCCTGCCTGTTAAACTAAAAACCTTACCAGCAATAGTTTGAACAGCTTCGTTGGTTTTGTTTCTCAGGAAGGTTTGATAATATTCATCCTTCTGACTGGACCGAACCAACTGGGATTGGTTTGCAGGAGCGAGTGGCATTGTTACCTTAACATCCGAGAGCCGACATCAGATGCAAGTCAGATTAAATTCAGTTCGTAGCGGCATAACTATGTCAGCTGGTTTTAAAATAGAAATAATCCCCAAGTAAATCAATAACGTTAACATCCATTCAGCAGGCTGACGGCTGAATGAAACACTAGTCGTAGCCTGTAATCAAAAGCAAACCAAATGCTAATAGTAGCAAACATTCAGGAAGCCACTTAGATGCTAAAAATATAGAGCAAGAGAAAACGTACGCCGATAAGCTAAGCTAACCTAACTGCTTCTTTGGGTCCGTGCTGCGACCCTCAGTCCATCTATTTTATACAGACGTAATATTCGCTATTACATCCTTATAAATACTGTTACAATTCAGAAAAATATAGGAAAAACAGGTAGTTCTTCTTCTTATGATGGACAGGAAGTTGCTACTCTGAAAATAAACCTTATAACTGACAGTGCCACTTTGTGGCAGGAGGTTGCATTACACGCCCACAGTCTGCAAAGATAGATAGGCACCAAAATATGTCGGTATTTACTTTTCATAATAACTCATTAGGCTAATATAACGCATTACCTCACCTATTTAGTAATGTTATCACAGGAATTTACTACTGCCAAG
>NW_018128353.1:149221-165317 GCF_001952655.1 Monopterus albus
GAGTCTGTTCTCTGCACCTCCATCACTGTCTGGTTTGGCTCAGCAACCAAACAGGACAAGTACAGACTTCAGTGGACAGTCAGGACTGCAGAAAACCTCACTGGTGCAAGCCTGCCTTCCATGGAGGACCTGCACACCTCATGGATCAAAAGGAAGGCACAGAGGATCACTGCAGACCCCTCACACCCGGGTGTTTGAACTCCTCCCCTCTGGACGGTGTTACAGGTCACTGTACTCCAAGACAACTAGGCACAGGGACAGTTTCTTCCTCCAGGCCATCAGTCTGATGAACACTTGACCCACCATAGTATGATTGGGCAATAATCCTCCGTGCAACACCTTTAAACATACCTTATACAGATTATACATATTCGTACAGCTCTATTTTTAAGTACTCTATTTTTAATTCCTACTTATCCCATTTCACAATGAGCTTTGTCTGTCTGCATTGTTTACTGCACTGCTTATTTTGCATTGTTTGCACTGTTTGTTGCTTGTTAATTCTGCTTATTTTGTTATATTACACAGCCTTATGCTGGTTTACTGTTTACTTGCCCCTTGCACAGGGATATGTACATACATATTGAGGGACAATGTACCAGAGTCAAATTCCTTGTGCGTCCGACACACCTGGCCAATAAAGCTGATTCTGATTGTAATTTATAATAAGTATATTTATATGCAATTCTAACAATTGTATTTACTGCAATGTTGCAACTGTTGCTCCAGACACATTGTTTAACACAACAGCTATAATGTGACCTCTGCCTGGGTATGTAGGTGAAGTGCATTCATTTATTTATTCACTCAAACCTCTGACAGCTCTGCTGTGATTTGCCTAGAAAGTTGCAGAACCAGTTTCTTTGTCTTCTCGGTGCTGCTCCCTGAGCCAGCTAGGTGTACTATAACCACAGCAGAGAACATCCCATTACAAGCCCACTCCTGTCCTTTTACTGTGACTTTTCTCAGCACTTGTATCAAGCCTTTGACAGTCTGCCCTGCCATGAACACCAGGAAGTTAAACTTTGCTCTCAGCATGTGGGGCGGAGCTGGGGTTTTCCTTTCCCTCCTCCCTTTACCTTGGAATCTACTTGTAACTTGTTGTAGATGAAAGGTGGACACTGTGGGAAGCATTTTGCTTCTTGGACGAAACCATTGGCAACCGCTCAGGGAGAGGCTCAGATTTCCAAAGGTAAGATTTGACTGGCTGCATGTTGTGTTTGTCTACCTGCTGGTTACAGATGTTCAACATCAAACAACATTGTTTGGCAGCTTAGTGATCAAGGCTGCTGTGATTTACACGTTGAAATCAGACCATTTGTTTTGTTAAAAAGTTCAGAGGTTTCAGAGTGCCCCCCGAAGCCGAAGTAAAACTTTTCCTTGACACTCAGGTGATGCACCAGTCAGTTCAGGTAAAGGTTTTTCTTAGAACTGTTCTGTTAAGGAATTTTACATTAAATAAATCAGTTGCATTACTGTTTATTCACTACATTGGAGCTGGGTGTTCTGATTCTTAGTGGCCAACAAGTACAGCTCGGGATGATGGTAACAGATAAACATCACCATGGTTGTGTTATCACAGCAGTTTGAATTTACATTATTGCCTTTAGTACACAGTGATTGTGTTACTGTATCATGTAGCACAGTTACTAATTTCCAACAACCCTTGTATTTATTCAGTGTTTCCTAAGATTTACACACTTTTATGTTGTGAAACAACATTGAAAGGTAAAACCTTCCACCAACAAAATGATTATAGTAAACATATTATTGTGTTCTTTTACTGAATGCAAAAACACTACATTTCATGTTTTCACATGTGAATATTACATTTCCTAATCAGAAGTAAAAACACATCTTTTTATGTGTGAAAATTTATTTTGCATGTGATGCAACAATTCGTGTATGAGTGTATTTATGAAACAGCTTTTTACATATTATATGTGAATTTGTTTCACATGATATTAAAAGTCAAGTGATATTTTAACAATTTATATGTTACTTTGTATGCACAATTTCTGAAAATCCCATTTGCCAATGCAGTGAAATGTGATATCACATGTAAAAGAAGTTTTCATATCTTGTATGATGTTTAATGTTGAATTTCTGATAATTATATGAATTTAAAAAGTGAAATGATGCTTTACATGTTGTAAAATATGTGATGTCAGGTGTGAATGCTTTAATAATCAATACCATGTTATTTTATCACAAGTGAAATAATACTTCATATGTGATGTTATACTTGATTTAACCTGGGTTAGTGAATCTAAGCTGAGCACACATGTACAAACTAATAATAAAGCACCCTGTAGCTGTTGTAGAGTGTACGTGGGTGGCAAGTTGTTTGTAAAAGGATGTCCTTAAAGGAACCCACTGAGACCCCGCACAGGAAAAAAATCACACACACACACACACACACACACACACACACACACACAAAGCTGGAAGGAAGCAGGGAAACTGAGGTGCCACCTGCTTAAGAGACAGAAAACAAGTTGTTTCCATAATTACCCTAGACAACATCTGTTGTCTGACATAATTACACTGCAGCATCAAGGATTCACTCTGAGCCCCCCCCCCCACACACACACACACACACTTTCCTCTTGTGTAATATCCTGATAACCTGCATGGGAGCTGCCTTAGATGATTTTATGGTCTGGACCTGTACAGAGGACCTATGAATGCCTGAGGAACTTTGTGAGCCTCTGACAGAAATCCAGGAGCCCTTAAAGCAACAGCCATAAGCTATAGCTAATGCATTCAGACAAAGAGGAGGGTGTGCTCAGTTGCAAAAGCCGTGCATAAACTCATAAACTTCAGAGCTCTCAGCAAGACATATTTTTTATGAGTTCTTAAAGGTCTTCTACAGGCTCATTTCGGGGTTTCTGGTCTTCCTAAAAAGGGTTCAAATTCTGGTTTATTATTTTTGAAGTGCTTTCTCCTTGGTCAGAGGGAATCAAAAATCCTGAAGCTGGCAAACTAGAGAACACTAGTTTTTTAAGTTTTGGTAGGGCACAGACAGCTGATGTCAACCTGATGACAGTGACGTCAGGTTGTAAAATGACTTGGTTGTTTTCAATAGATATATTGTAGTGGACTCTAAGGACAAAATTCACCATGTAGTAGATATAGAGTTGTGTTCCTGATTTGAGAGAAAAGGTCACTGGAGAACTACAGCTGTTGTTGTTGTGTTAGCATGAGCTGGGGATCTGGCAGTCTGCATTTTATGGTCTTTGCTTTCACTTTCAATCACTCTCATTGACAATTAATTCTGCCACTAGTTGTGAGCGCAACACAGTGAATGTGGAGTAGCCATGTGTTTGGATGACATCATATTTAGTTTGAAGCATACTGAGACCTTAAATGTTCCTACTACTGTATGTGTGTTGCAGTGTGAGTGCAGCCATATGATGTGAACGACCCAGTGTTAAGAATTTATTACAGCTTAACTCAGTTATGTACATCTAGACTGTGATTTTCTCACCTGCAGTACACGGGGAAGGAAGTCATACATCACATAGTACAGGCAGTATGTACAATAAATCTTATTTAGCCCTTAGGTTCTCTGTCTGAGTGACTTGAAAGTATGTTCTCTGCACTCTCAGAGAATTATACCTTATGAATTTTTGTGAAGCCAGGAATTAAAACAAATGGGCTTGTTTGATGCTGACGGGACTGTGCACACTGTTTCTGTATGATCTGTTTTCCACACATGAAAAACTGGCCTGTGTCAGACAAAACACCAGGTTATAGGAGAGAAAAGTCTTTCATCGTCAGTCATACCTGAATTATAAAATCAAGCCATTTTATTGTTGACAGAGCACCAGTTCTTACTGCTCAAAGAGGAATACTACCTAGACTGTAAAATAGGTGGACAATGTCATTTATCTGGACTTTCATTTTTGTAAAAGGTTCCATTCCTTCAACAGTTGACCACTGCTATTTAATTTCAAATTGTCCTTTAGTACAACTGTCCAAATACTTATGGCCTGGACTAGATTAAGTGAGTTGCACTGTGGGACCCCATTTATGTAGCTTATATTTGTTTCTTTTTTGGAAAATTAGGTGCACAGAGTGTACTATTAGTGCAAGTAGCTATCTTATAGTTCCTGTTTGCTGTGTACAGTTTGATGTAGTGACAGCTGTTCTATGATTTCTCAGCAATTTTTGATAGAAATCACCAAAGGTTTTAAATTAGCCTTCCATGTTGATTTGTGGGCCAAACTACAATAACTCTTCCTGTTGTTTTCATAACCCCTGCATGCATCTGTCCCATTCACCTTAGACTGTATCTCTGCCTCATTGCTCTTCCTCCCCTGCAAATCTCCCATGCCTCCCTTTTAGTTCAAAAAGCTCTGGAATATAGTTAGTGTAAACTGTTCTAAAAGCAGCCCAGAACCCATCCCATAAATTTTTAACCACTTAAGTAATCAAAAAGTAGCCCAATCTGGCAATACTGCTGTCAGTCAAACACAGACACCAACATGCCCCTTGAGCTGGCAAAGACGAAAAGGAACCTTACTGGATATTTCTACAAAGACTTTAAATTTCTTCCTTTTATTAATAATAGACTGTTATCAGTGCATTTAAAAAGCACACTGACATTAATTTCCACTACAAAAATGGATGACCAAATGTGATCTCCACAAGTTTTTAGTAGATTTTGTTTGTGATTTTGGGCAGAGCCCATGAGCTGCTTCCCATTTTCATGCTAAGCTAGGCTAACCACCCTGTGACTTCAACTCTGTACTTACATCTTGTTGTCAGAAAGGAAGTAAATAAGGTATTTCCTAAATGTTGAACTCTTTCTTGAAACACTGTTCTTGGTGTGTGTGATAGTTGAACCATTATCATCACTGGTTGAGCTGTTATTCATTGGAAAAACTAACCAGTGTGTGTGTGTATGTGTGTGTTAAGAGCCAACAGTCACGACATCAGAAAGTCAATCACAGCTTAAATACTGAAGAGTTGAATTAGCAATTAATGTGTGTGACGTGTATAATTCCCCCAGCGCATCTGCATGTAGATGAAAGTGACAGCAGGTTCAAAGACAGAAAAATTACATTTACATTTTACAGTCTGAGACAAATAGACCATGTTACGTTCTTTCTCTTTCAACATGTTAATGGGGGAATATCATTATTTCTAGCCAAAAAAACCAAACCCTCAAATATTTCTCTCTCTCTGTCTCTAAGTTTGAAACACACCTTCTGACCTTTTCAGACTTGCAGTTCATTCCTCTTTTTTTTATTAGCAAATCATTTCCAATGCTCCATCTTGTGCATCTGGCTGTGAATTAGTGTGACCTTTTCGGATGCACAGCCCACAGGACCATCTGGTTGACCGTATAGAAAGGAAAACCACATCTGACTTGTAAATGAACTGTGAGATTGGTGGTATAAAGCCTCGGGTCTATATACAGTATTGGAATGTTTTTATACAGTCCATAGGTGTGATAACTTGGTACTGAGCACAGAGTGCACATATCGAAGGAGAGGCCAAACAGGAGGGAGGTTGATTTTGTGATTTTATGAACAGGAGTAAATTAAACGCATTGAACAAATGCAGAACAATGATGCTTAAAGTGTCAATAAAATATGAAACTAGGAATTAACACTGTAATATGTAAAATTTTCCATATTACAGTGTTAATTTGGGCATTTACATTTAATTTTAGTAACTGTATTGAGTTGTTGCTGTTGTCTATCACAGTATTAGAGGTAATGGTCAGAACAGACTAACACTTTAGACTCATTATCATACTTGCATTATAGTAGCCATGTGCTGCAGGAGTGTGATCATTCAGGACTTTGCGCTGTCTGGGTGTCTTGTGATGAGCAGCTAAAATGTTAGTTACCATTAACAGAAGATTTAGATGACAGATAACATGAGTCCTGCACTCATTTGTACTGAATGCACAGAAACATGTAAGAAACCTAAGAAAAAGTCACATTAAAGCGAGAGTCTTAGGTTAGCATGTTAATCTGCTGGCCTACTATTATAAAAAAATAAGAGTAGCGTACTTATAAATAGAGACCTGTACATACATACTGTATGTATAAATATATATATATATATACTGTATATACACACAGTCTGGATTCAGCAATCTATATGTACAATGTATATTTACAGGTATTGCACTGAGGGTTATTGTCCAGTCATACTGCTGTTGGTTAAGTGATCATCAGAGTGATGGCCTGGGGGAGGAAACTGTCCCTGTGCCTGGATGTCTTGGTGCACAGTGACCTGTAACGCCATCCAGAGGGGAGGGGTTCAAACGGATTGTGTCCAGGGTGTGAGGGGTCTGCAGTAATCCTCTCCGCCCTCCTTTTGACCCATGAGGTGTACAGGTCCTCCATGGAGGGCAGGCTCACACCAGTGATCTTTTCTGCATCTTTTCTTTATGGAAATTTAAAAGCTGTTTCATATTTTATTGACACTTTAAGCATCATTGTTCTGCATTTGTTCAATGCGTTTAATTTACTCCTGTTCATAAAATCACAAAATCAACCTCCCTCCTGTTTGGCCTCTCCTTCGATATGTGCACTCTGTGCTCAGTACCAAGTTATCACACCTATGGACTGTATAAACCTGAGTTTCTTTGACACACAAATGGAGCATGCTCCACTTTCTTCTGACAAAAAAGTTTACAAGCAGCAGGATTCTGAAGGTGCCACAGCCATCTGATTACTCTGGAGAGACTTTATTATTATCTCACTGGTACATGGTGCTTAAAAGTTTTTTCTTGGTCTTGTTTAGACGTGACTCACTTCACTTTAGTAAACTGATTTTGTAACTGTGTTAACATGGCTGTCACACACGAACAATTTAAGTCATTATCTGAGTGTATAAACACACTTTAAGGAATTAAAGGCCAACACTATATTCCATATAGACCATATTCCTGTGTTATTTTTGTTTCTGTTATAATAAGCAGTTCTTAGTGACTAAGATGATAAGCAGCAGATGTTTGCTGACAGGCTGCACACCTGACTGACTCTGCTCCGAGCATCGACTGTATATAGAAACTGGACAAACCCACTGTGACATCACCCACTGGTTTCCTGAACAGCAGTTTTGGCCATCACCATACTGGTGCTGCCCCACTATGCCTGCTAAAGCTAATCCAAATGGGCAAAGAGGCGGAGCCTAAGTGGAGCTGGCTAGACAGCTAGCAGCTATTCACTTATGGTATGACCCTCCCGCCTGTCACTCAAAGTGGCCATGCACTTAATTATGTATAACTTTATTCTCAATATAATTTAAAAAGATGAATTATATATATATAAAAAAACAAATCTACCCCCTATACAGTTGACATGGAAGGGGAAATCAGCTTGAGACCAAAATGACCTGCATGCGGATATCTGTGCACGGGCCCTCGTGGACCTGAGATCAGCCTTAATGGACATGCAGACGAGCAATGAATTGCTTTTTTAGGTGACATTAGCTTTGCCAGGCTGTTTCAGTGATGTGGAGCAAATGGAATTTGGTGTGTGTGTGAGATCTTTCCATTCTTTGTGTGTCACACTTTTTCATTCTCTTGTCTCAGTACATTGAAGAAAGCCCTTTGTTTGGCCCCATGACAGACACAGCAAGGTTCACTCACTCATTTCCACATTTTTCATGTTTTGTCTGAAAATGACTTACCGCTTGGCGGACTGTATCACCCGACCTTTGCATCGTGCGGTCTGAATGTGAGCTGAGTGTGGTTTGATGGGAAAAGCTGGTTCTCTGTCCTTTTGTGAGAGCTTGTTTTTCAGCAGGGTGTTGTTTTTCAGCCTATTTCAGCTCAGTGATGGGGGATTTAACAGCATCGAAACTCAGCACCTCACCTGAAATAAAGACCATAGAGACTGAAAACAGTCCAGCCTCAAGGAATGTATTTTGGAGTTGGTACTCTGTGTGTGCATGCGTGTGTGTGTGGGTGGGTGGGGGGTGAGGTACACATGCATTTAATACAGGAAAATGTTGACTGAGATAGAAGTTCCCACTGAGTGTAAATGTATGTCAACTACTTTTTGGGGGGTGACTGGGGTTCAGTGAGTAGAGCAGTCATCTCCCAATTGGGGGGGATTGGAGGTTTGCATCACAAACCCGCAATATCTGCCTCTTAATAATTCTGACCTGAATATGCAGTGCTTTAAAAACACCTCACAAGGATAGACTTTCAGTCCCTTATGGTCTAGCGGTTAGGATTCCTGGCTTTCCCCCGCATGGCCTGGGTTCAACTCCTGGTATGGGAATGTAGTTTTGTGTGTTGACTGGGGTTCAGTGAGTAGAGCGGTAGTCTCCCAACTGGAGGGGGAGTTGGAGGTTTGCATCACAAACCTGCAATATCTGCCTCTTAATAATTCTGACCTGAATATGCAGTGCTTTAAAAACACCTCACAAGGATAGACTTTCAGTCCCTTATGGTCTAGCGGTTAGGATTCCTGGCTTTCCCCCGCATGGCCTGGGTTCAACTCCTGGTATGGGAATGTAGTTTTGTGTGTTGACTGGGGTTCAGTGAGTAGAGCGGTAGTCTCCCAACTGGAGGGGGAGTTGGAGGTTTGCATCACAAACCTGCAATATCTGCCTCTTAATAATTCTGACCTGAATATGCAGTGCTTTAAAAACACCTCACAAGGATAGACTTTCAGTCCCTTATGGTCTAGCGGTTAGGATTCCTGGCTTTCCCCCGCATGGCCTGGGTTCAACTCCTGGTATGGGAATGTAGTTTTGTGTGTTGACTGGGGTTCAGTGAGTAGAGCGGTAGTCTCCCAACTGGAGGGGGAGTTGGAGGTTTGCATCACAAACCTGCAATATCTGCCTCTTAATAATTCTGACCTGAATATGCAGTGCTTTAAAAACACCTCACAAGGATAGACTTTCAGTCCCTTATGGTCTAGCGGTTAGGATTCCTGGCTTTCCCCCGCATGGCCTGGGTTCAACTCCTGGTATGGGAATGTAGTTTTGTGTGTTGACTGGGGTTCAGTGAGTAGAGCGGTAGTCTCCCAACTGGAGGGGGAGTTGGAGGTTTGCATCACAAACCTGCAATATCTGCCTCTTAATAATTCTGACCTGAATATGCAGTGCTTTAAAAACACCTCACAAGGATAGACTTTCAGTCCCTTATGGTCTAGCGGTTAGGATTCCTGGCTTTCCCCCGCATGGCCTGGGTTCAACTCCTGGTATGGGAATGTAGTTTTGTGTGTTGACTGGGGTTCAGTGAGTAGAGCGGTAGTCTCCCAACTGGAGGGGGAGTTGGAGGTTTGCATCACAAACCTGCAATATCTGCCTCTTAATAATTCTGACCTGAATATGCAGTGCTTTAAAAACACCTCACAAGGATAGACTTTCAGTCCCTTATGGTCTAGCGGTTAGGATTCCTGGCTTTCCCCCGCATGGCCTGGGTTCAACTCCTGGTATGGGAATGTAGTTTTGTGTGTTGACTGGGGTTCAGTGAGTAGAGCGGTAGTCTCCCAACTGGAGGGGGAGTTGGAGGTTTGCATCACAAACCTGCAATATCTGCCTCTTAATAATTCTGACCTGAATATGCAGTGCTTTAAAAACACCTCACAAGGATAGACTTTCAGTCCCTTATGGTCTAGCGGTTAGGATTCCTGGCTTTCCCCCGCATGGCCTGGGTTCAACTCCTGGTATGGGAATGTAGTTTTGTGTGTTGACTGGGGTTCAGTGAGTAGAGCGGTAGTCTCCCAACTGGAGGGGGAGTTGGAGGTTTGCATCACAAACCTGCAATATCTGCCTCTTAATAATTCTGACCTGAATATGCAGTGCTTTAAAAACACCTCACAAGGATAGACTTTCAGTCCCTTATGGTCTAGCGGTTAGGATTCCTGGCTTTCCCCCGCATGGCCTGGGTTCAACTCCTGGTATGGGAATGTAGTTTTGTGTGTTGACTGGGGTTCAGTGAGTAGAGTGGTTGTGTCCCAAATGGGGGGCGGTTGAAGGTTCCAATCACAATATCTGCCTCCCAATAATTTTGACCTGAATATGCAGATCTTCAAAAACACCTCACAAGGATAGACTTTCAGTCCCTTATG
Organism: Monopterus albus; assembly: GCF_001952655.1. Lineage (NCBI taxonomy): Eukaryota > Metazoa > Chordata > Actinopteri > Synbranchiformes > Synbranchidae > Monopterus > Monopterus albus. Next base: position 159,277 of record NW_018128353.1, read on the forward strand.
GTCTAGCGGTTAGGATTCCTAGTTTTCATCCAGGTGGCCCGCGTTCAACTCCCGGTATGAGAATGTAGTTTCGTGTGTTTACTGGGGTTCAGTAAGTAGAGCGGTAGTCTCCCAACTGGAGGGGGAGTTGGAGGTTTGCATCACAAACCTGCAATGTCTGCCTCTTAATAATTCTGACCTGAATATGCAGCGCTTTAAAAACACCTCACAAAGATAGCCGTGGAACCTTGGGATTGCGAGTAACCCGGTTTGCGAGTGTTTTGCAAGACGAGCAAAAAATTTTGATCCAATATACGAGTGAGGTCTCGCAATATGAGTAGTACGTACGCTTTATCTGCCGTACGTCACAACTGAGCCGATTGTTATCGCGCTTCACTCATATTGTCAATATCTGTACCGCAACAATGGCCCCCTCACACCAGCCATGATTCTTTTCAAAGGTAAAGTGCAGGTTAATTTGTTTTATTTTTACTTTATACTGTATTTTGTATTACTGTAATCATTTTTATATGGATTAGTGGATGTGGAACGAATCATCTGAGTTTCCATTATGTCTTACGGGGAAATTCGCTTTGATATACAAGTGCTTTTGATTACAAGCACGTTTCCGGAAGGAATTATACTCGCAATCCTAGGTTCCACTGTAAATCCATGACACCTGAGTTTCCAGGGTCTTGAGGCCAACTGATTTAAATAATTAAAAATGTCATAAAAATATTCAAGAAAAGTTTGTTTCGAAAAAGAAAATAAATCCGAATGACCGAACCACAGACTATCAACTGAAAGAAATTTCTGTCATACTTTTGATTGTTCAAAACAATTGGTAAACTTTTTCAAGAATCATTTATGCTTTTGCATTTTCTTTCCTATAGAATTGCACAAAAACACATTAATTTCAAACCGTAATCCCCAGGGTTTCCATGATCACAGAACTCAAAAGGTACTACAAAAACGGACTGCATTTTGTCATTTTATTAGGTTAATACTGATGCTTCTGCTAGAGACCATGTACAGTATGTGGTACAGCTGTGGCTGTAGTGAAAGGAGACTTGTTGAAGTGTGTTGAGTTTCCTGCTTTAGTAGTGGCATTCATTTTCGCTGCTTGAGGTACCTGGCTGTGATACAATGCTCTGTTATACTGCGTTTCTGTATAATATTAATGGTTTCAATAGCCGTGGCATCATAATGATGGTATTAAGAAATGGATTAATTCAGGTAGGACACCAATGAAGGCCTAAGTGTGAAATGCACGGCCTACCACTGAAACAGCTGATCAAAAATACTGGAAATAAAGTTAATTACTCTAGCATTGGTGGCAGAGTGGTTGTAAATTAATCTGTCAGTGAAAACATTTTAGGTGATCGGCATCAGACAACGTGTCTGCAGACAAATAATGTGTGCGCTATTACTGCTGCTTGACTTTTTAATCGGAAACGGCAACAATCAGCACTGGCTAAAAAAAATTTTTTCAAGCTTTGCCAACAAGTGTCAGAAGAGTCACTCACAATACGCAGAGTGATGCTGATGTGCGCAGGTACTGAAAATCTTTAAATATGCACACTCTATTACTTCGTCTTTGGGTTTTAATGGTAGTGAACAAGCCCACAAGTCAGCCCCCCGCATGTTAAAAAAAAAAATAATAATAACCTTTTTATTGCAGATCTGCACGACTCACATGGGTGACCAATTTGGACAAATTTCGCTGAAAGGTGATAAGTTTATATTTCTGACTATGAGAGAGTAAGTCATAATTATGATATATGATTGTCCAAATATTTTTCTTTAGTGAATGTAATGTGCTTCTGTACCTTTGCCCTGATTTATGCCTCACCACAGTTTTATCACAGAGGTCTAGAGGGAGCAGCTTGGATTTCATGTCTTGGTTTTTTCGTGACATGCTGTGCGAACTGTGAGATCTTATACACACACTCTTTGTCCATTCAATACAATTTGCCACAGGTGAACTCCAGTCAGGTACTACACATCATCTCAAGGATAAGTAAAGCAAACATCACCTAACTGCAATTTTGAGGGCCATGGCAAAGGGGGAGAATATTTTCAATGCAAAAATCTGTTTGAGTTTGACATTTTGTAAAAGCAAGATTTTATTTTGGTGTTGTGGATTACTGAGTTTAGAATGACAGACAAAAACAAAAAGTGAAGGGCTCTGAATACCTTCTGAAGCCACTGTAAATGCCAATATACATTATTTGTGACAAGCTGTTTTTAGCTGATGTACAGTATCTGTCTAATCAATTTAATGATACAGCTTTGGTCCACAGGTATGCTTATTTGTGTTGCTTTGTCATATCTTCAATATGGCATGTTCATAAAGCCAATGTATTTACGTTGAGCACAGCTGCTATTCCCTATGAAGGATCAAACAGCCACATTTAAATCCCAGAGAGAGTGACTATTTGATACCAAAAGGATATACTGTACCTCAGGTATATATGTGAATAAGAATAAATTTTATGTGATTGTGTGTTTGATAGTGTTCAAACTCACATTCTCGGCCTTCAGCAGGTCCTTGCAGCGCTCGTTGCGGTTGGCGTGGGGCGCCACTTCTTTGTTGATACAGGTGTGGTCTCTGCTGGATAAGATGGTCATTGGCACGCTGGAGTAAACAGTGCGTTTGAGCTCATGGGCAATCTGAGTTATCTGTTTATGAGTGCGAGTGCCAAAGAAGATCTTAGGAATCTGCTTTTTGTCATCTTTCTCCATCGTACTCTCTTTGGCTGAATCACATGGGCAGCAGGAGCAAGGTTTTGGGGACTGTATGGAGGAAGGAAATAAATACTAAGAGGTAGTTCACAGCTAGAGTTCAACATTTCAGTGCATACTGCAGCAGAGTTCCAAATATTCATAATCAATTATGAAGATAGTACAATCCTTTACAGTTGTACCCACTCTATAAATTCCTGTAATTTCATATCTCAGACTGTACCTCCTATACAAGTTGTCAAAATTACTTAGGCTAGCAGAATTGATTTTAACATTGATAAATTTAGTAGCTACTAGCTACCATGAAAAACTGTCATAATTCCCAGCTACTTATAGGTGACTAAAAGACCAGTAAGGCATCAGCTAGATCTTGCTGAATAAAATATGAATATTTTTTTGGAAATCTTAAGATCAAATCTTATATCCAATTTTATCTCCAACTGATGAAGCAGCAGAGCATTTTCAGTGACTGCCTCAAAAAGCTCCACTACAAACAAAGAGCAGTACAAGAAGTCTTTCCTGCCTACTACTATTGCGCTATATAACCGGTCTGTGGTGAGACTGATCTGTACACTAATGTGTGGAAAGCAGTGGTAACAATTCCTGGTCAGTATTCATTCAGTTTACTTTCCATCATATTTGTTCTACTTTTCACATGTAAAAAATTAATACACAAGTCACTTATTTGTTGATCTAAATCAGTCTGTTTTGGAAAGCTTGGATGGCTCTGGGTTCCCATTTTGGTATAGTCTTATGGCTTGTGTATGCTGCCTTTATGTATATTTTGTGAATGTCTTTCTACTTCTATATTGTGTATATAATGCTGTCACATTCCAATTTCCTCCTTGGGACAAAGTGTTATCTTATCTTCAAGTGGCAACAAAAGGGTAGTTGCACCCATATGCAACTGTATGTACAAACTGCAAAGAGGAAGTGTGTGGAAGTGATAAGAACATTGCCTGAAACCAATGGCTGAGAAGATCCCACAGGTGGTGTCTACTAAAAATAAAGTCAAAAGTCAGCAGAAACTCATTTAGTGATTTACACTAAGGAAAACAATGAATTTTGCATATTATTTTAGGGATCTGTGACAGTTATTTTTACAAAAATGCACTACCAATTCCTTGGCATAAAAATATAAAAACAAAGTACAGTACATATCCATCTATTACATATTCACTTACTGCAAATGGCAGAGTGACAAAACCTTATGCTTTAAATAACATTACAACAAAATCCTCCCACTTGTGTCTGTCTCTATTACAGTCATAACATGTGTAAAGACAATAAAAGCAAAGAACACAAATGTCCATGAACCACTGTCCTTTGACCAGAACAACAATAGATAAGTGGCCCCCTAACATTTACTGTTGAGAGTGACAAAGAAGATGTATACTGACATTCTGGCACATTCAACAATGGAATCAAACCAAAAGGTCCACTACCTATTATCAACATATTTTATTAATATTAAAATATAGTATGTAACTTAAGGTAGCATGCACTAGCATGAAACTCCAAATCAATCCACTCTGCTCTGCCCAGCACTCCCTCCCCCTGCTCCACTGTTCTCTACTATGATCTGGTACTGATCAAGCAGAAATAATTGAAAATCTGATTGGTTAGAGAGGTCAGTCCTGCTCAAAACCTTTTAGAAGCTAATATCTCTGCGCTGCTGCCATTGCTGGTCAATGAGTCTGGGTCACAGGACGCTTTGACAGTATCTCTCCACATTAAGATGAGTTCTGGAGCAAATTTCTGCAACAAAAATATTTGACAAAAGTTACATACTGTGGCTTTAACTTGTGCAGTGAACTTAAATAAGCCCTTCAGATTGCATTGTATTGTATCTGGTCTAATAAAACAAAATTATGTAAAATATTAGGAATGCAAAATTGTACATATCAGAATATGCAGATTTTAGTTTGATTATATATAAATGATTGTCTTGTTGAATCTTTTATTGATTTGTCCTGGCTGATCTTTATCTCTGTTTACATACTGTTGATCATATTTATGTATGTTAAAAAAGACATTTTGTTTTAGCTTAAATAAAACTGTGGCTCTAAATCAACTTAAATGAAGGCTCACTATCAGACTGAACATGTTTTTATTTTCATAGAGAATAAAAGATTTGCACCAATCTAGCAGCTGCTCCAGTCAGTTAGATGGGAGAGGTGGACTTTATTGAACTACTGTCCTCCTGTTGCCTGATGAGGCAGGTCTAGATTCCAAGGTAAACACAGCCATTCAAGTGCTGTTCTTTGATTTGTGCGGTGTCCCATTAGATGTTGCTTTGTTCTCAAAAGCACACATCAGAGTGTAACTGCCTGAAGTACAGTATTTACACTGCAGAGTCATGGTTTTGTTTAGGCCACAGTTTATACAATAGCATTGTCTGACCATAATCCTTATCATACAGGTACTGCGCCAGATAATTATGTTGCACTGGGTTTCACATTTCTAGTCAAAGATCTGTTAAACATGCTTAACATGTTTAAGTTACGTTAATTAATTAATAGTAAAGTGATGTCCTGCAAAATGGAATGCTCTAAGCTGTGATGATAAAATTGACGGTGTGGTGACTGATCCACAGTGTCGACTCAGTGTGCGCTCAGATGCACAACTGGCAGCTGAGTGTTTGTGTTTTGATGACGTGGATGGTTCACAGCGACACAGTCTAGTGTCGACTACAGAGTCAGTTTACAAAAGACAAGTGACAGAGCAAAACTCAAGAGCGTCCACACTACAAACTAGAGCGTCATCTCCAGGAGGGGCCATGGAGACAAACATCAGATGTGATGATCAGCAGAAGAAACATTAAGTTACATTTAACTTAAGTGATGCTGGGATTTAAACAGACTGTTTTACCCGTGTATCTGTGAGTGATAAGCTGTAGATCTATATGACACAAGCAGGGCACAGGCAATGTACTTTCGTGTGTTGATTGGGGTTCAGTGAGTAGAGCGATCGTGTCCCAAATGGGGGCGTTGGAGGTTCCAATCACAATATCTGCCTCCCAATAATTTTGACCTGAATATGCAGCGCTTTAAAAACACCTCACAAGAATAGATTTTCAGTCCCTTATGGTCTAGCGGTTAGGATTCCTGGCTTTCCCCCGCGTGGCCCGGGTTCAACTCCCAGTATGAGAATTTAAATTTGGGGGTGACTGGGGTTCAGTGAGTAGAGCGATCGTGTCCCAAATGGGGGCGTTGGAGGTTCCAATCACAATATCTGCCTCCCAATAATTTTGACCTGAATATGCAAATCTTCAAAAACACCTCACAAGAATAGACTTTCAGTCCCTTATGGTCTAG
>NW_018128354.1:0-1986 GCF_001952655.1 Monopterus albus
TCTATTTGTAGTTTAACTTGTTTGCACTACGTTACATTTTAAAACGGTAAAACTTCAATAGTCGCCTTATAACACTAATACGACGTTGTCAACTACCAGTATCAGCATTTTGTTACGAGTAAGAGAAATGTTCTGCTCCTTCCGGGATGATTTCTGTCTTGCCATGTTATATCTTTAGAGTGTAACATTTAATCCGGCCCGAATAACAAATGTCGGAACCATTAAAAGTGTATTATCGTCAGAAATGTGATATCTGAGTTGTAAAAAAAAAAAAGCACGTCCTTTAATTGATTAATACTTGCAAACGAAGCGATAGTTCAAGTCAATAATAAAAATAAAATAAAACTGTATAAGTGGCAGGAATAAAATAGAACTTTATAAGTAGCAGGAACTCATACAACATAGACCGGTTGACGGACCGAAACAACTGATGGACAACTTCCTGTCCTATGTCAGGTCAAAATGCTGTCGCTGAGAGGGTTACAGAGGCTAAAGCCGCTTTTATCACAGCATGGAAACAGCAGTAAGACCGAATAAACCCTTGAACAGATGTGTGAATGTGTTTTAATCTGGTGTAACATTACCTGTTGTTGCTTTTTCAAAATATACCTTTGACTCAGTGGCACCAGCTGCTAATGCTAATGCTAATATATGAAACTATCGCTGCAGGTTTAAGACGTTTTACCGCCAGTTCTGATGTGGTCCAGCGAGAAGACGACATGGTAAGAAATGTACATTTTAACAGTAATATGGATTATTACAGTAATATATAATCAACAATACTGTTCTTGAATCTGCGTCTTTAAGCTGGTGAAGATGGACAATCCGTACAAAGAGCCACACAAAAGATGCGTCCTTTGCAACGTCACAGTGGATTACAAAAACATCCAGGTGAGCGAGGCACCTGTGTTACTGTCGGATAACAGGTAGGCGGAGTGTATTCATGGTGGTACATGTTGAGGCTTTGAAGTCCGTTCAGTTCAAACTGGCTTCAACGCTTTAAGATTCACGTTTATGAAAAGACACCAAGAATTCAGATGCAGATGTTTGTGTGCACAGTGACGTTCAGGTACAGGAACAGACAGGTTTACTGGTCTACCTGAAGATAAGACTGTCTGCTGTGAGGATGAAGTTCATTGTGTATTGTATGGTCCATTATTTGAGTTTAAGGCCTAAACGTTTTGCTAAAAGCCTTTGCTGTGCAGCTTATGAACATTTAGCTGGATCAGGGTGAAGCACATGTACTGCACAGCATATATAAAACCACTGATCTGTTGGTGTAATGAACACAATCACACATTCATTATTATTTGCACTGTCACTGCTTGCATATGGTTTTGAATTTCTTCATAGCCGATTAGGTTGTACAGTTTAGTTTTATCCTAATTACTTACCTGTACATATTCTATTTGTTTTTCTGCATGTCCTGCACATATTGAATTGACAAATCTTTGATCTTGATCTTCATAAGAGTTCCTTATACCAATATATGATCAAATAAGAAACAAAAAGGCTTGAACACTAAGAAGAACTTCAGTTGGAGATGCTATGAGCATAAATGTGTTTAACCAAAGTCAGAATCCCACCCCCCATCTATGAAACATTTCCTTATATCTAGGTGAAACAGTCACATCAGCTCAGGAGGAAACCTCGAAGTTGACATTAAATGATGAACTAGGAATCATTAACACTCCAATCAGACACATTCAGTTCAGGTGAGACTGAACTGTTTCCAAAGGCTACTATCTGGATGCATGTGGGAAAACAGATGAACCAAAACATAAATGACTAAAACCCTTCTGTCTTTGAACTATTGATATACCAGTGTATCTTGACCAGAGAGCAGCGAGGTTAAAAACCAACAGGCCTCATGAGAAGAAAGCAGCCAGCCAAATTTACACACAGTGTGTGTACTCGACTGCTGGTTCGTCTGCAACAGTTTTACATGTTGTGAGTTTCCCCCTCTGGTATCTTCAGAGTACCACC
>NW_018128354.1:2286-4863 GCF_001952655.1 Monopterus albus
CACCCAAACGTTGGTGTTCACATCAAGCTGGAGGGTGGTAGAGAAAAGCATAACATTCACATGTCAGTGTGGCTGGTTGGCATTTTAATAGGCTTTTAATTAAAGCAGGAACTGGTAAATACTAAAGTTGGTAATGGACTGAAGCCAGCTGACTTCTGCCGGCTTTTCCCGCAAAGTTCACTGGTAGATATCAACAGGTGACTGACACAGCAGCAGTTCACCTGTGGCGGCATCTGCCAGTGGGGTAGAGCCACCAGCTAATGCTGATTCACACCCAACATGGGCCAACCCTGCTGAGCAGTGACAGTCAGTACATGTCTGTGGGAACTGATACGAGTGTCTACAACCAGAGCTCTGCTTCCTTTTTCAGGTTTCATGTCGTTGACACACAAGCACCCACAGTTCATGAGGGACCCTAGCATCTGTGGCATCAAACATCTGGATTAGTGGCTGTCATCTCCTGTTGTAACCTGTGAGCACGTGTTCATTAAAGCTGTCAATGTGTAAAGTGTGTCCCTGTGATCTGCTGCTTCACGCGAGGGAACAAAAGCTTCCACTGAAGCTTTGTACCAAGGGGCTGGTGAAACACTTCGGCCTCTGAAATGATTCAGTAGTACTTGTTGGATTTAAACTCTTAAAGGATTTACTATTAAAACAAATCTCATCTGGGCTGAACATTGTAAAAATCACAGCCTGAACTGTTCCTACTCATTTGCAAATGATTTGACTTTAAAACAAAAAGATCGGACAGTTATGAACTCGACCGCTACACTCAACAGCTGGATTTACAGACTTCTCACTGATGATCACAACACATTTTTAACAACTCAACATTTTATCAAACATTTTAAAGAATTGTCAAACATATCAAAAGCTGTACAGTTTCACTGGTTCCCACAGTAACAAGCCTGTTCAGTGACGTTAAAATGTGAGTGAAGAGCTGAGAACTGGCTAAAAACAAGCTGGAGATTAACCTTCAACACAAACATGGCTCATTATTCCACCTGGCCACTTCATTCCTACAGTGACGTTCACATCAGGACTAGCTCTTCCTGCGTTTCCTCCCCCTCCCCGGCGACGTCTCGTTCAGCCTCTTCCGACAGTTTGTTCTGCTGGGAGTCAGCAGGGAGTGTGTGTCTGAGAGCAGTGCTGCTGTGTCGTCCTGCTCGGAGCCACAGCACACGGCGGGAACGGCAAAGGCCTCCAGGGTTAGAGTCTGAGAGTGGAACAGAGGCGAGCTGGCGAACAGAGCTCTGATGGCCTCGTGGAGCAGCAGGTTGCTCTTCGGTTCAGCTGCACCGTCATCGCTCTCTGTGCACAGAAAACAGTGACTTAGTTACAGTGGCAAGAAACAGCTTGGGATCCCTGTGGAATTTGATTTATCTTTGTAAATATGTGTCTTTGAATATGGTCAGAGCTTCATCTAAGTTAACAGGGAACAAAATTTAACAACACACAAACCATCGTGATGTTCTTGTCCACACTGAATATTTCCTTCAATAAATCAGCCTAGTAGGTTTAGTGTGGACAATCATAAACATACAGCACCAATCAGAGGTGTGGACACTTTCCCTTCAGGGAGAAAATGTTACTGGCAGAGTCAGATCTGATGCTGGTGATTGTTTTACATTCTGAGTCGCTCCGTTTAGTGACGGTGTAACCCACATAGACGACAGCATACCTCCTCCCGCTCTGCTCTGCCTCTTCTCTCTGACTCGCCTCCTGAGAGCTGACACTTCGGCCTGCAGCGTCTCCACAAGATGTTCACTCTGCTCCACGTCTCTGCACACTTTCTGCCCAACACCAGACAGACAGAGACTGAGTGAAGCAGCAGGAAGTGAAAACCCACCGTGCAGACGGTCCCTCTGCTCCTCACCTGCAGCTCCGACTGCAGAGACTCATTCATCTTGTTCACTTCATTGACTTCCCTCAGCAGCCCGTTGGGCGAGAAGAACCTAGAGCTGTGGCATCAGAGGATCGGTTACATGAGCACATGCACAAAAGTAATGTGAACATGTGACCGTGTGAAGGGTCATACCTGTGTTTCTTCACGGTGTGATTGTAGCCCGCTGCAGAGCACGGAGCAGACACCTTCCAGTACGCCAGCTGCTCCAGTAAACCCAGGTTGTTGACCAGCACAGGAACGTTCATGAACTGCCTGCACAGGAAGACGTTCAACATTTATCACCATCACGACACAGAGCATACGAATACTGATGAGTACTGTAAAGAACAGTGATCAGATTTTACTTCAGCATCAAATTAAATTTATTTACATAGCACTTTAAAAGCAACATCCTGTTGACCAAAGTACTTCACATACACAAAAATACAAGTAGCAGTAAAATAAAATCATTACAATGGATGAAACAAGACAATAAAATGCAGACGTAAGACCATGATTAAACAGAATTGATCAAACTCCACTATGTCTAACATTTAAAGGTAAAGTAGGCTGTTCACAGTTTAGGGGCTTCACCAGCAAAAGTACCACCTCCCCAGAGTTTGAATCTGGCCCTTGACACCTCCAAAAGAAGCTGACTTGACGATCTGAGGGATCTCGCTGGTTTGTGGCAC
>NW_018128354.1:5958-12366 GCF_001952655.1 Monopterus albus
AATGTGGATGTGATCGGACTGAGAGTCGCTGATGGTGACCTGCTCCTCAAATCTGCTCTCTCCCAGGATCAGACCCTCCTGTTGGAGGAAGTACTCAGGTCCTTTACTGAAGTAGTAGTAGTACCACAATGTGTACAAATACACAAGTACAAGTCCTAGATTCAAAGGTTCACTTAAGTAATAGAAAGTTCATACACAGTTAGTGTAACCTTGAGCTATAAAACTCATAAATTTACTATCTACTTCTCTGTGTACTTCATTTACTATTCTGTTGGATTTCCCAGTAGTTACATCACAAACCAGTGGTGGGCTGTAACTGGGCGCCAGTTTCTAAGCTATATTTAACCCAAATAAATGTCACATGTTGGGGCTACACGTGCCGAATTTACCAGGAGACCCGAATAATGTTTAATATATATTTAATCAGCTTTGACAAAATGTGTACTTGTCCGAGAATGGCACCATTTGAAAACGGCGGATTTTTAATGGAGGTCGGTGAGTTGGAGACGGTTAAGTTTAGGTTAGTTTAAAAAGTTGGGTAATGGCGTGTTGGGAGTTTTAGCTTCACGGAAACGACAAACGCTTCTCCACTGCTCCAAACCACAGTCTGAAACCTTCACATCTTAGCTATTAAACACGAACCAATCAAATTTAAAAGTCGTTAATGATGTTAGGACACTTTCGCCACTAGCCTTCCTCCTCAACCCCGAACACGTCAGAAACCGCGTAGCGGGGTCCACCGGAAACATGCCGGTTTTATCCAACTATAAATAGGTTTCTTACCACGTCTGAATCGCTGTTAACATGCTGAAACACGAGAGAAGCTAACACAATCCCGGACACACGGACAGTCGGCTCCGCCATGTTGTTTGTTGACTACACTGATTGTTGCGTTAGAGGCGTCACTGAAGCGCAACATAACCGCAGTAACATAACCGTCTGCGCTTTTCTTGCGCAGTTGGACGTAAGGAAGCTGCTGCAGGGGCGTGTTTTCAGCCAAAGCACTGACTCGGCTTTGGACGAGGAGCTACAGGACGTAACGTTTCACACTGCGGCATCTCAGCAACGGTCAGGTATTCACCTTAACAACACGTCTGTGTTTGTCGTTGTTTGTAGGTGTTTAGTTTGTCTGGTTTGGATTAGTTCCGGTAGCCTGACGCTGTAAGACTGACTAAGACTTGGACCAACGGTGGGGACATTTCCACCAACATACAGCAACACTCGGGGACAAATATAACAACTTAAGAACATTGTTACTAGGGAAGTTAGGTGTGTTTTCATATAATATTGTATTATCACATTATCATTAACGTCTAGCAGCATTTTAATGTTGTAGCTGACTCACAGTCACTTAACCAACGTTACTTTATTAATTGGTTAATTAAGCATATACAAATACAGCATATTTTATAAGATAATCACATAAATCCCAATCTACATATAAGAAGTCCAGTGTTTCCCTCTGAAATGTTGTGGAGGATAACACACTACATGTAACTCCAGATTGTTGTATAGTTACTGAGTACAGTTTAGAAGTACTTCAGTTTTATGCTAGCTAGCTACTTTTTACTGTACTACATTGGTCTGGCAGCTGTTGTTCCTAGTTACTTCTCATGAGGATCTTACAGTAAGTGTTTACCGTCTTGTCTTGAGGCTGATGTCATTAGCTTTGCAGGCGTCTGGTCATAAACATATTTGTTTCCAAGTCAGAGGATCGGGGGGAACATGGAGGAACCACATTCCCTCCTACCCTGTCCACTAGTTCAGCGGTGGACTGACGTCCCTAGAATGACTGTTAATTTGCATGGACTCTGGTGCTGTGTCCTGTGCTGCAGGTGATGACGTGACCTCAGAGCTGCCACAGCTGTCAGTGATGGAGGGCCTGTGGTGTGTGGCTGCAGGTGTGTTCCAGGTGTGGATGTTTGTGGTGGTGTTCCTCATCATGCTACCTGCCATGTTCGGGGTCTCCCTGGGTGTCACTGGGGTCTACATCCAGGTCCTGGTCAAGATCCTTGAGGTGACTGTTTCCTTTCAGATTGCTCTGTGTGGAGTTGCACTCAGTGCGTGTTCGCCCTCTCCTCTGTGGGCAAATATACGGCAGCAGGTCCCAAGTCAGAGGTCATCTGACAATTACTTTGTTTTGTAGTGGGCCACGATACGAATCCAGAGGGGCCAGAAGGAGCAGCCCGGTGTGCCCGTCCCTCTGCCCGCTGGTGAGTCCGTCATGTTACATTACCTGTAGTCACAAATATATATATGTACGATTAAGAAACTTTGATTAACACGAAGGTTTCATCAGGCTCACTACAAATCACTGGTCAAATAAATGAACAAGTAAAAAATGAAAATAAAACTGAATATAAAAAAGAAAAGAAAAGAAAAATTCTAATTTAACAAAAGTGTAAAAAATAAGAAAGAAAGAAAGTCACTTTCGGCTTTTCCCGTTTAGGGGTCGCCACAGTGAATCGTCACACTGACGACTGACATGTTGACATTTGGCACGTGTTTTTTACGCCGGATGCCCTTCCTGACGCAACCCTGATTCGAACCCGGGCTGCAGAGGCGAGAGCGCTGTGCCTTAACCACTAGCCTTCAGATTGTTAGTAGTTTAAAAATAATAAATAAAATAAAATGTAACCATTTTTTGATTTTGACTTGGTGGTGAAAGCATTTAGAGGGACTTACATCTGAGCGTGTGCACAATCAGCCGGCGTGCGTTTGGACTAAACCCTCCACAAAGTGTCCTTCAGGTGTCGGCCGGAGCGTCGGTACAGAAACTGTCCGGCTGGATTAGAATCAGCCTGCTGATGAAAACCAGCACAGAAGTCGAATCAGGACCGGCTGGTTTCAAAGCAGCATGTCTACAGTCTCCATCACACTCCTGTCATGGTGTTTTTTATAAACAGGATCCAGGCTGATGCAGCAGAACCACAGATATCACCTTTTCATTCCACATATCCTCCTCTGTCAAACCCTGTCGCCGACATAATGCACCTCAACCACCAACAATAGGTGGAGTGTGTTATGCTAGTAGCAGGTAGTGTTTCCTGGAGAAGAGAAGCAGTGACAGACATCTGTCAGCTCGCTTCCTTCCAACTGCCCGTCCCCAGAGTCTTCCCACAGCAGTGGGAGTAGTGTAGTACTCCCAGTACTCCCAGCACCTGGAAACACCAAAGTAGGGCTCCTGTTTCAGTCTAAGTCAGGAAACAAAAGCCTCTCATGCAGTTACACCAGAGCAGAAATGATTAGCTATGTAAAAACTGATTAGTTGATCAACAGGAAACTAATCAGCTCTTTTAATAACTGAGTCTTTTTTAACCACAGTGCCAAACAGATTCAGGGTGTGAGGTTCTGGTTCTGTCCTCTGTTTGGTTTCACAGTCCTCTGAACATGTCGGCCGAACATAAAACAACATGAAATATTTTACTGGTCAAGAAAAATAACCAGCAGATGACCAGTAAAACTAGCTGCAGCCGTAGTTTACCCGCCTCAATGAGCTGAAGCTGATGTTTAACCTACACGCAGCCAAACAGACGAGCGTGTGCAGCCGCCTGACACGAGGCGGTCATGAGCCCAGCAGCTGTGCTTCCCTGTTTGTGCTCAGTACTTGGTGTCCTGCCCTGTGACAGAGGTCATGTGATGCTATGTGAGTGAGTTTCTGGGCTCCTCATTGGTCGGTGTCACTGTCTGATGTCGGGGGGCTGTGCGGCGTGGAAAGCACATGGCTCATCTCAGGATGATGATGCAACAGCAGATTGTGTAACTTTGTCCAAACAGGCGCCTCAGGGCCGTGGAGCTGCAGCCACGGGTCACAGCCCCCACAGCTTTAACCCTTTCACACCCATGACCGTGTTCAGTGACGACTGCAGGGAAAAGCAAAAATCCTTCTGAGCGGTTTTCAGCTGGCTGTGCATGACCGGCCCGGTACTGCAGTAGTATAGTGCTAACTGTGACTGTTTCCCAGGGATCATTGAGCGAGCGGCGGGCTCAATGGAGGAGGAGATGGGGCAGCTGCAAAGCCCCCGCTCCCTGGAGGGGGGGCACTTTGCTCTGAGCGACGCCTTCTATTTCTACAAGAAGGGCATGGAGAGCATCGTGGACGACCAGGTGATCCAGCGCTTCTCCTCCGAGGAGCTGGCCTCCTGGAACCTCCTCACACGCACCAACCAGAACTTCCGCTACATCAGCCTCCGCCTCACTGTCATCTGGGGCCTCGGGGTCTTCGTGCGCTACTGCATCCTCTTACCCCTGAGGTCAGAGCATGAAGAGTGCTGTGAAACATAAGCTGTAATAAACGGACTTCTCCGTTACTTTGTCCTCTGACTCTCATCGTGTCCCCCTCCTGCAGGATGACTCTGGCCATCATCGGCCTCTCGTGGCTCGTCGTCGGCACCACCCTGGTTGGATGTCTGCCTGACAGCAGGTACGGCGGCGCCGTTAGCACATTGTGCTGTTTCTACAGCGAAGTGCAGGTGTTCATGTCTCCTGTGTGTGTCTCAGTGTGAAGGACTGGCTCAGTGAACTGGTCCATCTGACCTGCTACAGGATCTGTGCCCGGGGGCTGTCGGCCACCATCCACTACCACAACAGGTCTGGTTCCTTAGCTCCGTCCTTAGGGTTCACACACCAACAATGTGGACAGTAACGCTGACTCAAGTACTGCATTCTGAGGCACATGTACTTCACTTTGTTTCCTACACTACTAGTTTCAGATTTTACAACAGTTTCTAGAGTAAAGAGGTATAAAATGGAAATACTCCAGTACAAGTGAGCACTTCCACTGCCGCCAATGAAGCCACGTGACCTGTGTGGTGCTGTGATTTCTCCAGGGAGAACAAGCCTCAGAAAGGAGGGATATGTGTAGCGAACCACACCACTCCGATCGATATGGTGATCCTGGCCAACGACGGCTGCTACGCCATGGTGAGTTATCATCAGCCCAGCAGGTCAGTGTGCCGATGCAGTAATGTCACCGCTCTGCTCCCGGTCGTCCTCAGGTGGGTCAGGTCCACGGGGGTCTGTTGGGGGTCCTTCAGAGGTCCATGGTGAGGTCCTGTCCTCACGTCTGGTTCGAGAGGTCGGAGATGAAAGACCGCCACGCCGTGACCAGCAGGTGAGGCAGGACTTCAGATGACAGCAGTAGATTGACCGTCACTGCTTCAGAGGAACTTGTTAGTGCGACCCAGTAAAGACATAGTCAAACCCTGGGGGACTACATTTCCCACAACCCTTCACCAACTCTCCCTCCTACAAAAGCACAGAACTGTAACCTGCTCAGACTTTAACTCTCATCTGCTTCTGTCTCAACAAACTCAACTCGTCACAATTTATGGTAAACACATCCAAATATGCCCTTTTATATAGAAGTTGTAGTTCCAGATCACCTGAGGTCTGATCTTCAAACAAACCCACAGATTCACTCTTATAAAACGAGGTGGCCAACAAATCTTCGTGTTCCCAAACACCTGACAACCAGACGTTAACCTCAGCCAGATACAGGCTCCAGATTTACGGAGCACAATCACAGTCTGAATGCTTTTCAGGCTCCTTGTCGTCAGCAGTGTTGAGGACGTGCAGTGTCGCTGAACTCCCCTCTGCTCCTCTCTCTGCAGGCTGAGAGCGCACGTGGCAGCGAAGACCAAACTTCCCATCCTGATATTCCCTGAAGGTCGGTCTCTGCGGCAGCTCGTCCCTGGAGGATGGTGGTGGCTTCATGGTCAGATAACTTCTGCATGTGTTTGTTTCCAGCAGGAACCTGCATCAACAACACCTCAGTCATGATGTTTAAGAAGGGCAGCTTTGAAATAGGAGGGACAGTCCACCCCGTGGCAATCAAGGTGAACCGGATGAATGAGTTTAAGATCCACGTTTCTTAGGCAGCTGACCCCTGACCCGTTTGCTTCAGTTCATTTGGAACCTGTTCTATTAGAAAGTAAAGAGTTAAAGCAGAGGGGTGCTCACTGTCTCGGTGGGAGGCCGATGGCTTGGGTTCAGTCTGGTAAAGATGTGACACGTGGGGGAGTTGAGTACCTTACCTGCCTCTCCTCCTGTGTCCCAGTACGACCCCCGGTTCGGTGACGCTTTCTGGAACAGCAGTAAATACAACACGGTGAGCTACCTGCTGCGGACGATGACCAGCTGGGCCGTAGTCGTCAACGTGTGGTACCTCCCTCCCATGACCCTACAGGTACACCTCCACCTGAGGTCACCCGGCCTCCACCTCACCTGTCAGGGCAAACACACACAGCTGGTGACAGATGAAAACACAAACCCCCACCCAGCAGGGCCGAGTCTCCAGAGCCTTGTCAGGTCTCCTCTGTCGGGGGAGGAAACCTCCTCCTTCCTAACCAGATCCCCTCACTGTGTCCGACCCGCTGTGTCTGAACCCACTGTGTCCGACCTCACCGT
>NW_018128354.1:12534-16361 GCF_001952655.1 Monopterus albus
ACCCACTGTGTCGTCCTCATGAAGCCATTCAGTGACCTAGAGCTGCAGCCATGAGTCAGTTCACTGGTAGAAAATGAACCTCAGCTATTTAGAAGCAACAGTCACCGACATGTTCTGGTTCCACCTTCTTTAATGTGAGGAGCTGATGCTTTTCTTTGTCAGACATGAGAATCAGCTGAGTCTCTGTGCGTCTGTTGGTTACCAGACCAGCTGCAGACCGATTTTCTTTAGCTCGACTGATCGATGAACTGACCAGTGGTTGCAGCTCGACCTCTCTGTGCACGTCATTACATTCTTTATGCGGCAGCCATGTTACCACAAAGGCCGTGACTGAGTGGCATCAGGTAACCTGTGTGTGGTCCCCAGCAGGACGGGGAGGACGCCGCTCAGTTCGCAGACAGAGTGAAATCTGCCATCGCTCGTCGGGGAGGACTGCTGGACCTGGCATGGTGAGTACTCCCAGTACTGCCACGTACCTCAGTAAGGACAGTCACTCAGCAGTCAGTTTGAGTGTAAAGGGACAGAGTAGCAGCTATAACCTGAACATTAACACGGTCACGGATCAGTTAGAAATATAAACATGTTTAACCCTGATTCACTTAGTAAACAACTTCTCCATAACGAAGGAACCTTCATAAACACATTAACATGTTGTCATCTCCTTTTGTCCCACAGCTGTAGCTACTAGTTCGTTTACTCTCAGAATATACCGTCAGCCTTTAAAGCACGATGTGTGATCACAGATCCTGAACATTAACACGGATCAGTTAGAAATATAACCATGTTTAACCCTGATTCACTTAGTAAACAACTTGTCCATAAAGAAGGAACCTTCATAAACACATTAACATGTTGTCATCTCCTTTTGTCCCACAGCTGTAGCTACTAGTTCGTTTACTCTCAGAATATACCGTCAGCCTTTAAAGCACGATGTGTGATCACAGACTAAACCAGTCAACAGTGAGCTTCGCTCCACCTTAAACCGCTACAGCAGGAAATGATAAATAATACGTAGCATGATAATAACCAGTAACATAGAAGAATAAGACTGCGGATCACGTACATTTACTTCTAATAGTTTAAGTACATTGTGGTGACAGTGCTTTTACTTTGAACTAGGGCTGTGACTGGCAGATTATTAACTGATTCATGCATTAATCATTTTCTTGATTAAATGCAAAAGCATCAAGGCGTCACAGGGCGACGTCTTCAGACATTCAGTGTATTGTTATATATGACAGTCGGAGAGTATGGAGCAGTAACACTGACCGTTGACTGACTGTTGACTGACTGAAGACGAGTCGCCCTCTCGGTTCATCTCTACTGTAACCGAGTTATTAAAGTCACTGCTGGGAGCAGCTGACCAGCGTCTTGTTTTTCTGCCTTGCAGGGACGGAGGGCTGAAAAGAGCGAAGGTGAAGGACAGCCTTAAAGAAGAGCAGCAGAGGATGTACAGCAGCATCATAGTTGGACAGAGGGCCGTGGAAGGGTGGAGTGAAGACACTGAGCAGCAGTAAAACGGAATCTTCTGAATCTGGAGGAAGCCTCAGCTGGTGACTAACGCAGTCCGAACGGCTGATTTTACTGTTTGTATCTCATTTAATCACAGTGTGAAGCAGCGTTCAGCTTCACAGTCACTGACTGGCCTCCCGTCATGTGTGTGCAGGAGTGTGTCTGCACCAGCAGGGGGCAGTGTACGACAAGGGAACACCCCAGGCCTGGAAACGCCACTCCTGCTGTTCAGACACCACGTCCACTGTGTCCTGCCTTTATCACCATCTGTATCACCGTGCTTGTTCTTCTTGGTGTGTGTGTCTCCATCTACTAACCTGCACACACACACACACACACACACACTTCATCCACCTTCATTTTCTTTTTCTTCTGATGCAATAGAACATGACAAAGGCACGAGACTGGGCAGAAGAAACTGTTCACGACATCGACTGACTGATGAGTTACTGTTCTGTTTGCAAACACATAAACACAAATCATCACACTGCGGGAGCTGGAACAGGCACATCAGCGACTCCAGAGATGAACTGACTACCAAAATAGTTCATTTTAATAAATTAATTGATTAATCAACTGATAGTTTCTAGCATCAATACCATGTGATCTGCAGCAACTCCAGTGAGAACATGAGGGTGAACTGGTCGAGTCCAAAATAAGATGTGTTGTGAGGACGTTAATAAAAGAAATGTAGGAGAGTAAGACAGTAAATCATCATTTTTATAATGGCAGGTGTGTGTGTGTGTGTGTGAGAGAGAGATTCACTTCACCAGGAATCAGTCCATCAGGCTCTACAGGTGTGAAGCACTGAGCAGCCAGTGAACTCCACAGAAAATGTGTCAGGTTTGAGGTTTTTTGGCAGAAGGAAGAGTCCACACTGTTCTTTATCCTGTATTCACTGTAGTGTCATATAAAACCCAACGTGCACAGACAAAAGTCCCAGAGAAAAGTCAAAAATAACAATTAAAAAAACAAAGAAAAGACAAAAACATAAATAAATAAAGTCAAAGAAAAACCAGGTGGAAGAAAGATATTTAATTTTTACATACTTTCTATATTTCCCAACAAGAGATCTGAACTAAAGCTGTGGTTTCCAACATGTGGCTCAGGGCCCCCAAAGAGCCCTGGGACCAATCTGAGAGGTCACAAGATGAGTAATAAACTCGACCAGGAGAAACGTGGTGTTGTTTCCAGCCTGGTTGGAGTCTCCTTGTCTCGTATGGACAGATGTTGGAGTCGGACAGCGTGGTCTCCATCGCCACAGCGCTGGAGTGTGTGGCCAGTGAAACTCCTGCAGAAATAAACAGCCGGTGGCTTTAAAAGATAATTTATCTGATGTAAAGATTTGGTCCTCTAATACAACAGTGATGAAGTCCAGTGGAGCACAGAGCGGGTTGTCCTCCCAGACACTCAGTGCTGTTACATGTTGACTAGTCTGATCCAGATGTTTTCAGCCTGCGTGAGGAAAACCTCCCACCTGAAACACTCAACATTTGGTCCATTTAATCACCAAAACACTGAGCAGCAGCTGTTCTGAGAAGTAAGTCCACTTTGTGTTAGTAACATGTCCTACTGACTGGTTCTGCTGTAAACAGTGGTGAGTCATGAACCACACAGAGTTAAACTAGTGAACTACATTTTGCTGGTAGTTCAACTACATTCATGGTTGTTTAGCGACTGAAGTAGTTAAATGACATTTTTGTCATTGACTACTGCGACTACAGACAGTGTTTGGGCCATAAATCACTAGTATTTTACCGTTGCTCCTCTAACCAACACGGCCCTTTGGATTTGAACTTTGACAAACTGCTCATGTGTCGTATGAACAAGAGATTCAGTAGGAAGAGATGATCCCAGTCCAACCAGTGTTCCAGCTGCTCATGTCTAGTTGGTAAGTTTGTACAAGTTAGATGTTGCAAAACTGACACGTGACACAACAGGCTCATGTTTTTAGACCAGCACTAAAGTCAGACAGTCAAGGTGCACTTCAGTAAATGAACACACACTCTGGCTGTAAACGACCTACAAACACAACACACCTGTACAGATATTCACAAGCAGGGCCGGATTAAGAAGCTCTGTGGCCCTAGGCTTTTAGCTTTTGAGGCCCCTGCTTGTTGTTTTAAAGCACATTAAGGTAAAAACCGTTTTAAGGCCACAGAGCCACACTGCTACCGATTACAGATGAACTAAATCAGAGGCACGTATCTTTATCACCGCTGTGTTATGATGCTCTGGTGTTTCTGGGTGGTCATGGATCAATGAGCTCAGCTCTGTGTGTAGAGTCAATCCTGAAAAGTAGGACAGTCCCCCCC
>NW_018128354.1:21106-37146 GCF_001952655.1 Monopterus albus
AAGTGACCGAGATGTAACCGAGAGAATGCGGTCATTTTTCAAAATAAAAGATCGTTCATACTCAGATAATAAATAAAACGGAAATAATTAATAATGTCTTGTACGGCCCGGTACCAATTGATCCACGGACCGGTACCGGTCCGCGGCCCGGGGGTTGGGGACCACGGTTTTACAGCACCACCTTTCAGTCTGGACCAGACTCTGGGCACGACGCGCTGCCAGGACACGTACAGATACCCCCCTCTTTTCAGCTGCTGTACAACATGTAAATCAGTGTCTCCAGTCAAAAGTGGTTTGGGTTGTAGCTGTCAGATCGATGTCACCGGCTGCTGTCCTGTAAACATGTGCTTCTGCGTTTAGATGCCTCTAGCAAACATGTGACCGGTCAGCAGGCTTTCCAAATGTAAATAGACCTTAAAGGTTTTCTTTAGCTGAAGCTTTCTGAATAAATACATCTGGTGTTTGCTTCTGTCCTTCACTGACTGATGTCCACCAGCATCCTTCTAGGACAAAACTGACCACATTCAGTCTTATTTCCAAGGTGTGTTTCAGCCCCGAGTAGCTGCTGCAGGTTTAACCTGCTGGTTACTGACATCTTCTTCCACTGCACCAGATTAGGTCTAGCAGCACATGCTCAGTATAAATGATTCTCTCTTTGATGCTTTGTTGTAGTTTAATGCTGCCACAGCTGCTCTGCCATTAACAGCCTGTTCAATTGACTTAATAAATGGCTAACAATAAACCTGCTTTTGTTTTAAGCACATTTTGGTGTTTATTGTCCATAATTCCTCCTGTGACACATCTGGACATGGTTAACAGACCTGATGAAAACGCTGCCTGATGCTCCAGTCAAAGGTCTGGACACAACTTTCCTGTTCGATTCAATGGGAAACTGTTGACTGTTTAATGACGGTGGCCTGCGCTAAGGTCAACGACAGGCATGTCACACTTCCTGTAGCTGCTTCACAATAAAAGCCTTGCCATAGAAAGATTTTAACATGAAACATCAGCAGCAGGAGGAGATGGCTCTGAATTAGCACTTAACACAGACCTGCTGAGGCTCCAGAAGAGCTTCTGATTGGTCAAAGTGGACACATGACCTTTTATCTCCAACACTGACTGATGATCTTAAAACATTTCCAGAGTCCTCAGAGGCTGTGCTGTCGTCTGTCTGCTGCACGATGAACACGAGGACAGGCCAGGGGACACAGAGGAAACCACACAGTAAACAGGGACGACTTTCTGACGCACCCAGAGGTGTGAGGTTCAAGGCGAGGACTGAACACTGTCCAGGTTTTTAGAGGCTACAGCAAGGAAGCTGAGAAACAGGAGAGAGCTGGCGAGCTTCATGGATGGATGTGTATCTTCGTGCTGATGGAGCTGCAGGTGTTTCCTGTCATCTGTTTACCTTTGTTAAAAAGGAGCCCGGTTAATGTTCTTAACATTTTGCTTTTACAGTTTGGAATAAAGCCACTGACTCATCATCTCAGTCCTGTGACACTGTCAGATGGAGTTTCAGAACAAAACCTGCTGTGCAATCACATTTACCACGTTGCTGCTCCACACACTGCTCAGCTTTGTCTCCGCCTGCTGCCTACATCTCCCACAATGCAGCTGGAAGAGCTGGCTGTGCTAGCAGCAGCTACTGGAGCCTGGAGCAACGCATAAGGAAATAATAAGGGACAGATGTGAACAGGTGCTAAAAACAGAAGAAGAGGGTTTGAAGCATAAAATGGGCCAATCAAAATAATCCCAGTTTTATCAACTATTACAGAATAAAACTATCTTTGTCAGGTGAAGAATGAAGCTTCATATTTATTTCATGCTCCACCCTAGGTCAGGTCAGGTCAGGGCTCCATCACTCCCACTGGAGCTTCGGGCCTACACTGTGTTTTCACCGTCTTCCTCTGCACTAAACTGCGCCACACAAACAACTTTCAAAGAAAATTACGCAGCTTGGTTTTATTCCAACTTCATATTTGGCAAGTCCATGCTGACTGTCATCCATCAGGGCCCGCGGCACCTGATCACCGTCTCCGGGGACGAGGTTCATCTCTCCTCTTCCACCAACCAGAGCAAACAGCGACGCCGGAAACAGGCCCGTGTCTGCAATTTCATCCCAAGCAGCTCTGCAGAGCAGCGTCAGCGCAGCGGAGCAGCGCGTCGGCAACTTCTCTGCTAAATGAATACTTTTTAATCTGCGTGCCTGGGATGGCCCTGGGCCCCAGGACAATGTTGATGGATGATGTTTTAATGCTGCTGAATGTTATTTTTACTGAACAGGGAAAACTATAAATTTTTACTTCATTGCCAATGATTGTGCCCTATGCATAAAGGCGCGCGGCTGCGCGTCGCCCATGAATAATCGCCTCCTGCAGCAGATGTTACTTTGCAGAAACCAATTCCTCGGATAAGATTTGCAGAAGATTAATTGTCTACAGCTGTTTCATGGCCCGCTGCAATCTTAATACATTTATGATAAGTTTAAAAGCTCACTGGAGGCAGCGGAGCCGCAGAGTGAGGCTGCCGGGAGAAAGGGCCCGTTTATTCTCACATCTGGATTCATCCCTCCGTCAGACTCGTCGTTAGCCTTTATGCAGGGCGGCTAAGAGGCCTGCCGACATTATGTCTCTGCTTTCTTTATCCTCTCCTCAGGCCCGTATTCTCATCTCTCCAGTGTTCGAGTGACTGAATTATTCAGATTTGTGCAAATGAGTTGTTTTCATTTTTCTCCCCTGGCAGTGGAAATTGAAAGTGACCCAGCGTGACCCCCATCTATTACTCAAGCTAAATTGCAGTGAATACGCAGTCTGGATCACTCTCAGCATGCACGGCTTTGTTAACCAGCTGTGACCCTGCACGCACGCAGCATCTGGACCAGTTTGGAAGAATCGCGGTGTTACGACCCGCACTCCGCGCGGTTATAAAGCGCCATTTAGATATTCTCCGCAGAACAAAAGCGGGGTCAGGCCTCAGCGGGCCTCTAGTTTAAGGTGAGCTTCTGAAGCAGAGGACACGGACGCGCCGAGCTCTTCTCTTGCTGAGCATTTAACCCCGCGGCTCCTCCTCTCGCTCACTGCGCGCTCACATCATTTAACAGCGACCAGCCACTCTCAGCCCACCGACAAAAAAAAAGTCTGGTGTGGGGGGGGGGGGAGCTGTGCGGCCTGTGGCTGCGTTCTCTACGGCGGAGCTGACAAATGAATAACGCTGTAAACTCCATCAGCAGCTCATTGGCATTTAATACTTGGCTTATAAAGCACTATGATGACGCTGTGGGCAGATGGAAGGACATTTTAAATGTTTACTACTGTACAATGTTTGTTCTATTGTATGTCTTCACTTAGATCTACTCACATCTGGATTAGATCTACTCACATCTGGATTAGAGTCCGTCAGGAGCTGGTGAGTGTTTACACTGATTAGAAACGTTCAGCTGGACCGAACCATTTGACTTCACCCCGAAGTGGTGCGCGCTACAGGTCGGCACAGATAAACACAACAGGGGCCCTAATGAGCTGAACAGGTAATAAGTTAAAGTGTGGAGCCGGAGGAGGATTTCACCCAACCTGGCAACCCAAACGTTTACAGTTCCGGTGGTTAAAACCATTTAGTCCAGGTTTATGTGCGACTATAAACTATGGTTAATATAAAAACAGCAGCTGATGTGAAACGGTTCATGTTTTAACGTGATGAACCGACGGAGCCTATTATCGGACAGTTTGTGGTTCATCTATAAAATTTATTTACAAGGCGCCAACTGACAACAACAACAACAACAACAACAACAACAACAACAACAACAACAACAACAATCAGGTCTTACTCCACCACAAGGAAAACCCAAGTAGATAAAGTGTCGAGGTCACAGCAAAACAGAAAGAGGCTTAATGACCAAGATCTTATGAAAAAGAGAAAATGTTCACAAGGACAAACTGAGCCAACGTTTCCAGTTCGGTAGATGTTGCTACACGCTGACGTGCACGTGTGGTTTATTTCTAATCCAAGCTGACTGTAAATTATTAGGATGTGTTGTTGGTAGTGAAACAAACACCCTGATGGTTTTGTTGTTAAATGGGCAAAGCCACTAAAAATGACCCAAAGAGTCCGGTTACCATCCACATTCACCTGTTTACCGGAGGCCCGTTACCATCCACATTCACCTGTTTACCGTCTTTTAGCGTCTCTTGTTTTTACATCAGTGGTTTTAACACGTCAGAAACCTCCGAGCACACACTCCACACCTCCTGACCTGGTCCCAGCATCTGGCTGCTGCTCGGTTGACCTGCAAACACTCCACACGTCCTGATCCTCCAGCGAGAGGCGGAGAGAGAGAGGGAGCTTCATCAATACCCTGATCACACAGAGCCGTTTCTGCTGACAGGAAGTGGCCATACATAATCCGGCTCGGCCCATCACATCGGCCTCTACCTCCGTCCTGCGCCTCCCCAGACATTGGACATGACATAATACGGTGTAATAAAACAAAGCCTTCACTTCATAAACGTGCATGATTTATATGGAGGCTATGGAATGAATCCAGCGTCATAAATATGCAGAAACGTGAGAGCACTGCATTTTAATTTATCCTCCTGTGATGCTGGGACTTAATTGGTTTCTCTCTCAGCTCCCGCTCATTAAGACATTTGCGTTAATGAACTGAACATTGTGCGTGTACCTTTAACTCTTGTGGTTCAGGTAGGATCACGGCAGAGCGTCTGGTTTCTCCTGTAAGGTGTTGGGGTTAAACGCCATCCCGGGGCATAAATCTCTGAGCAGCAGCAGGAAACGGCCACATCCAGCGGCCCCACGTCATCACCCCCCGCCCTCCTGACTCTGTACAAACAGATACCTGTCATGTGTGAAGAATAGGACGGCTCCTTAACAAACGCCTCATTCTCTGCAGATTATTTACTTTTAATGGGCGGGGAGACGAGGAAGCATATGTGCTGGCACCAGGCTGATGTATGGGGTCCTCGTAACGCCGGCGGCCCCGGCCCGGGCCGCTCTCTGGGAATAAATCTATTGTGGGCTGCAGGGTTTACTACAGTTTATGTTAGAGCGAGGCTTTGTTTTCTGTGGCTAGCTGAGGCACCAGAGGCTCACCGGTTATCACAGCTCATCCTGAGGGGAACATGACCCAAAGAGGTGACTGACCCACCAGATTCAGGCTGAACACACCCACTGGGTTAAACTAGGGTGGCGCTCAGACAACTGAGCAGTGCGTACCTGTAGTGGGGTGGTATCCTAACAGGCCAATCACTAACTAGAACCAGTGGTTCCTCTGGTAAAAGAGAGGGCTACCTGCTGCCAGCAGCTCCTTGTCAGAGGGCACAGAGCCCCCCCCACCACGGCCCCTGAGCCAGCTCTGGGGGAGGACGTGACACATATGGAGCAGGCCTGAGGAGTTAAACGGTGCCATTTCTTTGCCATTCGCTGTCATTAGCATTCATGATGGATCATCAGCGGCGAGGCACCAAAGAGCCACTCTGGCCGAGTTGTATGATGGTTATTAATGACGACCTGAGCGCTCGCTCCTGGCACTCATATGGCTCTGAACCCCTAATGATCTAAAGTATTAATTCCCCCAGAATCCCGTTATTAACATCCTGGACGGAGATAAAAGGGAATATTAATGTAAGGCCAACATAAAGGCAGAGTCATTATTTAAGTCCTGCCTTCGTTTGTCTGATTTAAACGCCGCTGTGATAAGACTTTATTCTCATTTAAATAAAGACATTAGTTTCTGTAATGCTGAGTAATCGCAGCCATATTTTGTAGTTCAACTGAAAAGCTTGTTAGATTGATCATAAATCTCTGCAGGAATTGATCACAATCATGTTGTCTGTCTTCACTTGTGGTGAGAAATGGAGCCGAGTGTCACGGTGAATAAAGTCCCCCAGCACTGATGACGCCTCTTTAAAGGGCCCATGTTTGAGGCCATGTTTCCATTTGACGACAGATTTAGATTTACCAACACAACAAGAGGAATCCTGTCCCTCTGAGTCGGTCTGTCAGCTGCTTGGGCTGAACGTCATCAGTCACATCACACTTAGACACTTAGACATTGATCTTATTACCCTTAGAGATTTAACCCACGATAGCATAAAATTCTAAATTCTACAAATGTAAAAATCATCTCTGAGTCAGACTGTCAGCTGCTTGGGTTGAACTTCATCAGTCACATCACACTTAGACATTGATCTTATTACCCTTAGAGATTTAACCCACGATAGCATAAAATTCTAAATTCTACAAATGTAAAAATCAACTTTTAAAAAATCCACTTGGTTAATTTAACAACTTGTTGTCACACCCGACCTGGTTTACACAGGATCCTGATTTGCTCTGTGGGACGAGGATTAGGACTGATCGGAGCTCGTTATTCAGGGTAATATTAGACTGTTGACCTTGTTTACTTCATGTTTGTTTAATGTAAAGGATTGTGATTTACCAGTGAACTCTGGACACACCGTGCGCTCTACAGGATGTGTTTTCCTTTTCTACACCACTTACACCAGCTGTTGTTTTCCACTTGTATCCTTTGGTCTGATGTTATGAAAACTGTGATTTACCAGTGAACTCTGGAAACACCATGCGCTCTACAGGATTGGTTTTCCCTTTTCTACACCACTTACACCAGCTGTTATTTTCCACTTGTATCCTTTGGTCTGATGTTATGAAAAGCTTGTATCAGTTACTGATGATGTGACTGTCGGAGGCGTGTGTGTGTGTGTGTGTGTGTGTGATTCAGCTCGGTTCCTGATTGGCTGCTGCCGTCCCTGACTCATGTTTGGTGTGTATTTGATGAAGGTCCACGGCTGAACGTTGTATCTCAGTCCAGATGATTTGGCATTACGCCTCCCTACACACCATCAGGCCCCCCCCCCCCCCCCACCAGCCCCCCCAGCAGCAGGTAAGACGCTACCTGCGGCTGACTGCTCCACCAGCTCCGTCCTGTGAGCTCGCTCCAGAGGCTTTCATCAGAGAGCACTTGTTGACGGGGCGGGGTGGGAGTGCATCCCTTGGCGGTGCGACGGGGGCCGTGCACTCAGAAAATGAGAAGCGAGGCCTCGGCCGACGCACAGCCAGCTGCCTTCTGATCATCCTTTTAATAACCTGTAATCCTGTGGCAGCAGAGCCGGGTGTGATTGATGGGCTCTCCGATGAGACACTACAAGTGTGAGCAGACGCACCAAACAGCTAAACATACAAATTATTAAAAAAGGAGGGGTCACCCTCTGGACCCCGGGAGGAAAGTGAGTAACCTTTAGTTAACACCATACCATTTTCCAAGTGCAATTTATAGTCTATTGACTGGAGAAACTGTCCTTTCACATGTGCGGAAATTGTCTTACATTGCAGATGAGATCTGTCGCTTGACACCGGATTTGGGGCCAAGGCGACAGCAAATATCACATTAGCTGCTCGGGAGCTGGACAGATGGTATCAGACAGTTTCAGCTCTGGACAAACACAGCCACATATCATTTCATCTCCCAAACGCAACCTCCGCGCAAACAACACACACACATCAGCGCCTCTGTGCACGCCGGATGGTGCCGTCAGCCACTCGCGGCCGGTGTACCGGGGTGTCGAGGAGACCAGACCCAACAGCTGATTACCTCACTGTAACCACAGCTCATCTGACATGTGCACGTCAGTGTGCGAACCAGGCATCAGGGCTCTTGCTGAAACCTGTGGTACGTCTGCAGCTCACTGCACAACTATCCTCCTCATTTTGCACAAGATCACATCCCCTCACGTTGTTTGTGCAAGTTGTCATCTTGTTCCAGGACGTGTCGGCCCACGTCGATGTCACGCACACAATTATCTGGTTTGCAGAAACAATGCGTGGTTCTGACAGATCTCACAGAGAACAAGACGGAGACGTGGATCTTCTTCACACAGCTCCGTCTCTTCTTCTTCGCCGGTTTTCTTTTTGCAGTTACATATAAAAGGTAGTGATGCTCAAACGGTGTCACTGTGTCTCCTGTGCACGAGAATCACACCGTGTTCAAAATCTAAATATGCTGCACACACACACAAAATGACTGATCACAGTCTTGTGTATACAAATCATCTGTTTCATAAAATCTAAATATGCTGCACACACAAAATGACTGATCACAGTCTTGTGTATACAAATCATCTGTTTCACACAAGATATTGTGTTTGCAGAGGTTAAACATCTGTGAGTCCTGTTGGCACAACACTGTTTGTAGCTACAGTAGAATTTTCAACATGGCGGCACTGAGGGCGTGTCGGGGATTTACAGGCTCGTCTGGGGCCGAGTGGCTCGTGCGCGCACACACACTTCTTCACAGTCACACATTCCGACTGATTAAAAGAAGAAATCAGGGCTTTTCTCAGAGAGTTTACACTCAAGTGGCATTTCTCATTAGCTGTGAGGCTGCGGATGGATCCCCTGGAATTGGAATCAAATACTTTAGATCCCCTCTTCCTCGTCGGTAATGCCGCCGGCTTTGTGGCAGAGAAAAGGAGAAATTAAAGCAAAAGCACACAATGAGAATGAGCAGCAGGCGATCAGGATTACGAGACAGGACACTCATTTTCCAGTGACCAGCCAAGCTCGACGGAGCCTGGGTGCAGGACCAGGACCAGGACCATCCCGGCTGCGGTGTCATTCCCCCTCTGACAAAGAGCCGAGACCTGCTGCCATCAGGTCAGTAAATAAGACATTAGGAAGTAAATCACGACATTAATACGTAAAAGCTTCAAATGGAAACAGTGACATTATTCAACAACTTCACTAAAAATGTGCCATTGTGTCACCAAACGCCACGTGTTCAGCACGTGATCAGTCTAAAACGGCTGCACACCTGACCCACTGACCCACTGGGCGGTGACCATGTGACCATGGTCATTTGTTCTGGAAGATAAAGTCTGAGATATGAAACCTGATGTTTGCTGCTGCCAGTGTGTCTCCACGTTTATTCGGTGTCTCTGTGCATCTACTGATCCTGTTCAAATTAACGAACTAATACAAATCAAACCGTTAATTCTGATTTGTGTAAACACTCCAAACATCACGGTGACGACAACAGACACAACCTGGTTCTAGTCTATTTGCTGGAGGTGCAGGGAGGTGAAATACTAAGAGGGAAAACAGTGATTGTCTCTGTGTCCAGGTGTGTTCGTGTGTGGGGGGGTTAATATCCTGCCCTGTCTCAGCTCCTATTTATCATCTCAGGTGTGTTTAGGTGCCACAGCATGAGATGGAGGATGACTCGTACGTACTGACGACGGCCATTTTGTGCCTCCCAGCACGCCACCATAATCTCTTGTCTCACTTTATGGAAGAGGAAGATAATGCGACAGAACTTTTCTCAACTTGTGATCTGTTATCGCCGGCAGCCCCCCCTCCCCCCTCCTCGCTCCCTCACCTGTCCACATCACTCTTATTGTTTCTGTGCTCGTACCTGCCCCACCACAGCCATGTCCTGTTATTCACTGTCTGCAGCCATCAGCCGCCTCCAATCTCCCCATCAGGGAAGTCACAGCTCTTTGTACAAGTGCCTTCAGTAATTGAATTTGCTGCAGAAATAGCGGCCTGGAAAATTTCATTTTCGCTCCCGGCAGATGTGTGAGTGTGAGTGTGTGTGTGTGTGTAGGATGCACAAGCAGCCGGGCACATCTCCTCCTTCCTAACTGGTCTCTTCTCCTCCATTTCCAGTCTCGGTGCTGCCCCCCACACAGCCGTCCCACTCCATCCTGCCCCTTGGTGCCACCTCCGTCCTCTGAACCAACACGAAGGCTGATATCCTGCTGCATAATGACCTGGTTAAATAAGTCGGCTCAATAAGGCTAAGATCGTTTGTCTGGCTGAAATATATGTATAGAGGCTGGGTATCAGTGTTTTAGATGTTTGGGGAGGGGAGGGGGCACTGATATACAGCTGGGTGACAGCGAGAGGAGACCCAACCAGCAGGGTCACTGATCAATCAGCTGATCATTGTCCTGATGATCTGATTGATCAGTTTGTCCCCAGAATGTCAGACACTGGGATAAAGTCCCACTGTGACTCTCCAGAGCCAAAGGTGGCGTCTCCACACGTCTCGTGTCCAACCAACAGATCCACAGAGACTCAGCTGATTCTAATGTCTGACAAAGCATCAGCTCCTCACATTAAAGAAGGTGGAACCAGAACATGTCGGTGACTGTCACCACAGTGCAGTGTTTGTCAGACGTACGTCCTCAGCTGCTGACACCGCGTCGTCTGCTGGACTGACTGTAAAGGGCCCTTGAGGCTGATTTGTACTGGGCTGTATACGGGAAATCACACGGCCTCTCCACCGCCTCCTGCACCAAATGCCCACCCTCTTCCTATCCTCCTCGTTGCCTGACCACAGTGATCTCCGTCAGAAAAACCCAGGGTGGGGGTGGGGGGGGCTCCAGGGCTTGTCACGGTGGCAATTTTCTCCTAAATACCTTCCACAAATAATGGTTTTCAGAATGAGCATTAACAGGGTTGATTACATGAAATGGCCCTTTTAATTTACAGCGAGCTGCTATTGATCACAGCAGTGCAGATTAAAGCGTTCAATGAAGCCAGTGATGAGGTATTAAGCGGCTGGAGCCCCCTGGGGGCCCGAGGGGACCAGGGGAGGCTGGCTTGGGCCCTGCCTGTGTACTGTTCCTCCCTGTAATGAAGTGCCTCTATGCAGCGGCATGGAGCCCCGGCAGGAAAAATAGATTGAAGATGATGAGCTCTTCAAAGTCATTTCTTGCTCTCTCATTCCACCTCATGCCCGGCGTCTCCTGTCCCACCGTCCCCGCTCCCGAAAATACCTCGGATTTACTTAGCCGGCTGGACCGATGCAATTTTTATGACCTTATTGCTTTTTTACCATGGTAATAGTTTTGAATCAATTTATCAATCTGCAGGAGCCATCAGGCATGTTGCCCTCAAAGATCAAGTCCAGGTCATTCCATCATTGCACCGCGGTGCACCGAGATGGAAAGGCGGCAGGAAAGAAGTGCACCCCCACCTCCCCCATCCCTGCCACCGGCCATATGAGAATGCTCCTCAAACAGCTTAGCAAACATGCTCTCACCAGTTTAACCCCTCATCCAGAACCCCCAGCAGCTCGCTGTCTTTAAGAGCAGAGTGCAGGGATTTCTTATTATCTGTCGCCTCGTGATGGAGACTTGGAGAGGGGGATAGAGAGGCACCGCCACAATAAGAGCCTCTCCAGCCTCACAAGTGTGTGTGTTTGTGTGTGTGTGTGTGTGTGTGTGTGTGTGCCAAAAAGAGCAGCTCTCTCAATTCTGCTCTGGCACGAATCTGCTCTCCTAATCAGATGCTGCTGGTTTAGATAAATTCACAGAAACGCTCGGCCCTGTGGTTTATATTTTCATGATTGATTTAACTCATTTCCAAATCAATAACAAATTGAAGAGGACAATTCATTGGGGGATTAATACGTTTCAATGAGCGTTACGGCTCTACTGTCCTTTGTTTGGCTTCAGCAAATGTCAATTAATGGTCCATATCCTCAGTGAGATCAGGCCTGAGAGCTTTCATTCAATTAGGCTGAATTATCTGAGGCTCTGTCTGCCGCGTGCCACATCATGCTACGTCGGTAACGTGATAATGGCAGCGTGGCTTCGTTTCACGCCGCACCCTGGAGACGGCCGTGCGAAATATTCAGCGTCAGAGGTTAAATCGTCATTGTTAGACGACCTGGTTTTAAACCGACAGGCTACACTCGTCTCACATCTGTAACAGCTGAAGCAGCAGACTTTACATCTGACATGATGACAGAGGCTTTGTCATTGTAGGTGTGTGTCTGCCTCAGTGTTAGCAGTAAGGTGAAGTCTCAGGTCTGGTCACAAACAAAGCGACACTTTCCCACGTATTCACCACACAGACAGACAAAACGCCAATTCAGTGTCAACCATGTAGAAACTAAACGTCAGAGCCACAGAACAATAAACGGTATATATCAGTGTACTCTCATTTCTCATTGCACATATTTCCTATTCATTTTTATTTCTGTTGTTTTCCATTTCCTCTTGCCTACAAACACTGAGCCTCTGCACTGGAGCTGCTGTGTTCATCTGTTCTTTAAAGGTGATTCTGGATCAGTTACAACAACAAACACAAGTTAAAATTCTGTCGTTATCTGCAGCCCTCAGTGAAAACTTTACTACAATATGTTGAATTTAAAACAAACACAAACCTAAAGAGTAAAACAAACATTTCTGTCAAAAGACTCAAACCTCATCACACACAGGCCTCACACTGACACTGTGGACGTCCAGTGTGTTTTCTACTGCAGCTCAAACACGACACACGTCTCAGCATAATGAGTCTCTTTAAGTCTCTCTGGGTTCCTAAGGAAAAACACTGTGCAGCAAAATGAACACTGTGCTATTGATCATGACATAAAGCTTTAAAGTAATTTAATAAGTGCTCCCTGCTGCAGTCTGGTAACCCCGCTCCGCCCTGGGAGGCTGCTGGTGTCACAGCCCCCAGCACAGGACTGGGATCCATGTGGGAATGCCAGGAAATATTCTGGACTAAATCAAGCAGCAGGATGAGATCAGCTGCAGTTACTCAATTAAGGGCGTGGCCACTGAGAACTCCACTCATGCTCCGCCTCTTTGCCCATTTTTGGATTAGACGTAGCAGGCGGAGTGAAGCGCTGCCAACACGGCGACAGCTCCTCAGGAAACCAACGGGTGACGTCAGGGTGGGTTTGTCCAGCTTTTATATACAGTCAATACGTTAAACCTGCGATAACTTTTATTTTGGCCACCAACGCTGACACGTCATGTTGAAGCTGTGATCAAACAGTTCCGACCTCCATTAGCTCCAGATCAACATGCTCCACCCTGCAGAGCGTGCCCCCCTGAGGATCCTCAGCCCAGTGCTCCCTCTCTGTTCTCTGGGTTTGGTCTCCACCACCTCCTGAGGGAAACCTCTGGCTCTGGAGCTGCTAAACGCTCCGCTGTGTTCCCCTGCTGGTCAGATTTGTTCTCTAATCCTTCAGATGTTTGTAGTATCGCCGTAACCTGGGCTTAATCATTTTTCTTTACATTAGACCAGGTCGTACATTATGGGGATGCCTTGTGATCGTGAACCTAGTCGTACTGTAAGGTTTACTTGTGATGAGCACTACCATGTAGCGCCGTCCTCCAGCGATGTCGAGCTGCACCGTCACACCCTCACAGTGACCTTGTGCAGCACACGGCCTCTTGTTTGATATGGACCTGCAGGAGCTGCAGCATCAGAGGTTGCCTGATATGATCCTCATTACCTCCCACAGCTGAATTCATCTGCTTCCTGTTGCACCAGCCTCATGTGCCTTCCCTATTCATTCTCTCCTAATATATTGAAATACTATGCAACACGCTGAGTAATAGATGAGCACAATCACAGCCAGGGCGTATGATTGATTATTTGATGGCACTTTCTGCTAGTTTTTAACTCATTCTGTGTGTGTGTTGAGCGTATCGAGCACAGTAATGGGTTCATGAGGCCATATGTGATGAATATTTAAAATACATGCAGCCGTGTCAAGGACACAGACTAAATTATTAGCTTAGCATCAGTCGGATCCACGAGGGCGGCTCTATAAACAAATCCACAGCGGGCCATTGTTTGTTCTTCTGACTGTAATTCACTCACAGCAAACATCATGAATATCATATCGGCTTGTCTCAGTTTACACCATGACCCAAACACGACTCTAGGCCAGGGGTTCCCAACCTGGGGTCGGGCTTCCAACGAGGGGTCGGAGGACAAATCAGAGGGGTCACAGTGTGATTAGGTGACTTTTATCCCTTAGGCTTCTGAAAATAGTTTTAAAAAACCCTGACTGGTCGAACTGGTAGCAACCGATATGTGGCCACTAAAAACAGGTGTGTTGCTTCGTGTTAGGAACCAAAATGTTTTAAACTCATCTACAGGAGCAGGAGAAATCTGTCTGCAATTTCAGCTTCTCCCGTCACACCTCTATAACAGGTGTCGAAGCAGGCCCTCGCTGACAGTACACACTATATATATATACATATGTATTTACTGTAGGTTTGTGCCAGAAATACAAAAAGAGGGCCGTGTCTGGCGTCATGCAATATGTACTTTAAGGTGTTCCTGTTCAGGGTCACCAAGTCAGGGAGGAGAAAATGGAGATTTATACAAACACGCTCAGCACCTGGTTCACGGACCGACCACTTCGACTCCTGAGCAACATGAAACATCACTGGAATGCAGACGACTCCATCGCTGCAGTGTGGAAATGTGTCTGTTGGTTTCTTTAAGTTCAGTCGCAGTAAACATGCACTTTTTTCTATGCTACATCTTGGGCCTCACGTGCACAATAAGTGGAAGTGCATCCATGTGGACACAGCTGCGGCTGTGATCATTTACACTGTTGGTGTTGGTCAATACGATGCTGAACTGATAAACTGCAGTGACGCAGTAACTGGCTACTGGTTTAGTAAACCCCCCCCTGAGCTGTGGTGGAAAGTAACTACAACCACTGTGCTTAAGTACTGTGACTTCACCACATGTCAGAGACAGACCGTGTACTTTTTACTACACTACATGTACCTGATACCTTCAGGTCCAGAATCAGATGAACCAAACCCAGTAGAACCATCAGACTCTATTGATCCCAGTAGGAAATCCACCAGCTACCCAGCAGGATGGAAAGTACTTCACAGTATAAGTATATAAGGTAGTTACCATCAGCTCCACCTTTACCAGCTGCAGCATTAAAGTGATGGACACAGTAATTAGTCACTATGATCCAGTATCAGAGACGTTACTGGGACACGGGCCGTTCTGCTGGACCAGTACTGGTACTGCTGGTACTTTAAGATTCCAATACTTTTGTACTTGCACTTAAGTAACATGTCTATGCAGGACTTTTACTTGTAACAGAGTATTTGTACACTGTGGTACTGGTACTTTTACTGAAGTAGTGGGTCTGAGCACCCCTTCCACTGCTGCCCCAGCGTGAGCGTCCCTGTCAGACTCTGCTGCACCCAGTGGCCAGTGTTTCACTAAAAGGTTCTCTAATTGAATGCCACAGGAATAAATATCAAATAATGAAATGATGAGGTCTGCGGGATTAGAACAGCCAATCAGGAGTCGGCGTCTGGCCCCTCTGGCCGCCCTGACCGACTACATTCCCAGAAAACCGCTCTGTATTCTGGCCAGTATTGGACTAATCCCCCTCCATCTCCCTGCTCCTGGAGGTCAGCCTTAAAAAAGCATTAAGCAAACAGCTAATGGAATTAAGGCCATAATAATATAGGGATATAGTGAGACAATTCTATTAACAAGATATAAATCATGTTGAGTGTGAGGTAAGTGTTTTTTAATTGATTGATGGAAACAGCGATCCATAGGTTTTCTGGAGACTAACAGCCATTTACCGTCTCTGCAGAGTAAAAGAGGCAAAAAGGGAGAGATAAGAAAATTACACTGGGCTGAGGAATAAATTATTCAGAAAAGATAATCATTTTGTGCTGACATTACTAATGTGAAGAAGCATTTAATCTCCCCCCTGTGGGACGGGGACCGGGTGAAGGTTTTTATAAAGATTAAACCTGCATCCAGAGCGCCACGCTCTTATTACCCACACTGCTGTGCTCTAATCAAGGAGAGGGGAGGCCCTGCACCAGGTCCTCACAGACATCTTCACCGCACACGTGCACATCGGCCGAACACACTGCAGTGAAGCCAAACAGCCGTCCACCCAGCGCCTGAGAGGCCAAACACAGATGTAAACCACAGGTGGAAAGCAGCTAAGGTCCTGCAGTACTGTGCTATGGTACACGTTCAAGGGATTTCAAGAGGATTTCCATGTTCTGCTACTTGTCAGAGACAAACCATGTACTTTTTATTGGCATGCACACAGGTAGAAAACCACCTTCATGTTTATCCTTGTAGGACGGCTCCACATGCACAGACATGGTCTCAGTGCCAGACAGGTGGACAGGTGAGTACAGGTGAGGAGTCAGAAGGTAACAAGATACTTGCAGTGGGGCTGGCAGCAGCGGCGG